>NW_020664562.1:2164905-2165664 GCF_002925995.2 Terrapene triunguis
AAGAGAGAAACCTGCCTCAGAAAGCAGCAGAGCAGAGTGTTTTTTCTCTTCTAAACTCTTGCTATTTAGCATTTTAGCATAACCAGAAGAGACCTGCTTCTGCCCTCCTCCCCCCACAAATCTGTTTTGAGTATTGCTTCTCAATAGAGAGACTAAGTTGGAGAAGGATTGTGCAACTTTGGAAATGGTTTTGGACCAGCTAGTGGAACAAAAAATAAGCAAATTCCTTCTCTAAAGAGGTTGCCAAATTATTGACTTACACATCACGCTACGTTATAGCGATAAATACACATCTGGTCCTGGTGTACTGTGTGTCTAAACCAACTTTTAAAGCAAAAAAGTGCAGTGATTTCTTTGCTTTTGCCTTGCTCTCCAAATAAAGTTTAAGAAAACAAACCATAAAAAGTAACTGAATGGTGTTTACCGTGGGATACAGCGCCTCTTCACCTCTAGCTTCCTGGTTTTAATCCAGAATAACTCCGTAATGACCGAAAGCTATTACCACATGATGGCAATTTGGTGGCCAGTGTGAAATGGATTTGATGGTTTAATTCCAGTCCTCAGTTGACAGATGTCCACATCACAAAACCCATCGCTACAGGTGATACTATCTGGTACTTCTTATTGGTAATCTCGGCAAAGAGATCAAGGACAGATTTGGGTTTAGGGACTGAACTGTCCTCTTCAAGGTGGCAGTTTCAGGTAGGAGTTGAGGCATATAGGCAAGGCATTCTGGCAAAGCTTGCATTGCATCAGTCT
>NW_020664562.1:2165764-2205622 GCF_002925995.2 Terrapene triunguis
AGCCCCCCCCCCCCCCCCCCGTAAAGGAAAGGGCCCCCCCCCCTTCCCCCACCAGGGTAGCAGCAGGACCCTGGGCCCTTTAAATAGCCCACAGAGCCCTGGGATAGCGGGGGGCTCCGGGGGCTATTTAAAGGGCCCAGGGCTCCCCTGCTTCTACCGCCCCGGTCCTTTAAATAGCTGCTGGAGCCCTGGGGAAGCGGCGGGGCTCCAGCGGCTATTTAAAGGACCAGGGCGGCAGAGGCAGCTGGAGTCAAGGGCCCTTTAAATAGCCCCTGGAGCCCCCCGCTATCCCAGGGCTCTGGGCTATTTAAAGGGCCCAGGGCTCCCCTGCTTGTACCGCCCCGGCCCTTTAAATAGCCGCCGGAGCCCTGGAGTTGTGGCGGCGGGGCTCCAGTGGCTATTTAAAGGGCCGGGGTGGTAGAAGCAGGGGGAGCCCCAGACTTCTTAAATAGCAGCCAGAGCCCCGCAGCCCTACTCCAGGGCTCCAGCAGTGGGGCTCTGGTGGCAATTTAAAGGGCCTGGGGCTCCAGCCCCTGCTGGGAGCCCCAGGCCCTTTAAATTGCCCCCTGGGGAAGCCGGGCCACCCCAGTACGGCGCACCAGCTCTTGCCGGTATGCCGTACCGGCGTGTACCGGCTTACTTTCACCTTTGCTCCAAGGCTTCCAGTCTGGGTCTGCTCACCAGTACTAAAAAAGGGGAGAAAATCATGTGCCTCCTATATAGCAGTATGGAACACCTACCATTAGCCTGCTGGAATAATAGTTTATTTTAATGCATTTTGACCACCAGGATCTGGCAAGAGCATATCTATTATCCCTGCAAGTGACTCATACATTTCTATGTCTGCAGAAAGATTTTGTGTTCATTTCATTTTTAATGTTACTTCACTTTTAAAGAACACCACCAAGTCCCTTTTTTCTGTAGTCTGTCAGAATTTTTTTCATCCAGAATTATAGACTGACTTAACTGAAAATAGCTTAAGAAATGATCCTGTCTCCAGCACTCAGATACCCAGCTCCCAATGGGGTCCAAACCCCAAATAAATCCGTTTTAAAGCTTATACAGGGTAAACTCATAAATTGTTTGCCCTCTATAACACTGATAGAGAGATATGCACAGCTGTTTGCGCCCCCAGGTATTAATACATACCCTGGGTTAATTAATAAATAAAAAGTGATGTTATTAAATACAAAAAGTAGGATTTAAGTGGTTCCAAGTAATAACAAACAGAACAAAGTAAATTACCAACAAAATAAAATAAAACACGCAAGTCTAAGCCTAATACAGTAGGAAACAATGCAGGTAAATCTCACCCTCTGAGATGTTCCAATAAGCTTCTTTGACAGACTAGCCTCTTTCTAGTCTGGGCCCAATCCTTTCCCTGGTACAGTCCTTGTTCCAGCTCAGGTGGTAGCTACAGGATTTCTCATGACTGCAGCCTCTTTTGTTCTGTTCCATCCCCTTATATATCTTTTGCACAAGGCGGGAATCCTTTGTCCCTCTCTGGGTTCCCACCCCTCCTTCTAAATGGAAAAGCACAGGGTTAAAGATGGATTCCAGTTCAGGTGACATGATCACATGTCACTGTAAGACTTCATTACCCACTTGCCAGCACACAGGTATACAGGAAGACTTACAAGTAAACAGAGCCATTTACAACCAATTGTCCTGGTTAATGGGAGTCATCAAGATTCCAAGCCACCATTAATGGCCCACACTTTGCATAATTACAATAGGACCTCAGAGTTATATTTTATATTTCTAGTTTCAGATACAAGAATGATACATTTATACAAATAGGATGAACACACTCAGTAGATTATAAACTTTGTAATGATACCTTACAAGAGACCTTTTACATGAAGCATATTCCAGTTACATTATATTCACACTCATTAGCATATTTTCATAACATCATATGGAGTGCACCGTCACACGCTGCTTGTGCAAATCAACACAAAACACTGTAGATTCTCTCATGCTGTGTGATGTGTTTTTTAACTTTTTGCTAACTGGTCGGGTTTATAATTATTATTTTTTAATGTTTAAAATCCAAAGGGCATTCCTCACCAGATCACTTTGGGGCTTCAGCTGCCTGAAATGTTCCGTTACTGTGCTCATCTATTACAGTAAAGGGCACCCTGGAAATTCCTAATATAGGTACTTGCCATTGTCCTTTTTAGTACACAAATGTTCTTATAATACATTAGGGTATTTTATGATTTTTAATTTTATTCCCAGGCAAACAATTATTCTTGAAGTTTCTGTTATGTTTGTATGTGTAGCTATCCCTCAATCCTCTTTCTATTTTTATTATATAATTATATATCTCATTTTCTTTTGTGCTACCTACTATTCCAAATTTGGGTTCTCTCTAACATCTCCCATCATCATGGTATCCAAATGCAGAAGGATTTTCCTCTATAACGCTTCCTTTGGGGTTTTGTTTTGCTTTTTGGTCTTTGGCTGGATCTTAAGGAGGGTTTAACTGTTCAGGAATAAGCTGAACGTTCACAGCATGGTCAACTTCCTGTAATTGTAGGGTGTCTCTAGCATTGTGCACCTTCCTGTCTTTTGTTTCAGTGTCTTTATTTAAAGTGGAAATAAAAATAGATGTCAGATGGCTGGAAATAGAAATGAATATTTTGGCATCCGAGCACAAATGTGTTCATAATAATAAACAACTTAAACCCAAAGGACCCTAAAATGTTTACAAACTGTGGTTCAAAACTTGTCACTTACAAGTAATTCTGTTGAAGTCCATAGGAGTACTTGTGTACAAAAGGTGAACCAGATTTGGTCCTGTGTACATACTACAGGACTGTAATGCAGCTGCCAAACAGCAAAGAGTACAAGTGACAAGAAGGAAAGTTTTGGCTAAGGACACTGGGGTATACTCTTCCCAAAAGTACAATTGGATCTGATAATAGCTTAGCCAAACAGATGGGCCCAAAGTTTGTGACGTCTCATCCAAGGATCCAAACTCATTGGACTGCATAATATTCTGTTAGCCTACATCAGAAGGGCAAAAGATTGAGTTGATGGGATTTGACCCTGTGGATCCTGTGACGTTGTGCAGTCTATATGGTTTTATAAAAACTTGATAATAAGTCAATATAATGTAACTGGGATAGTTTTAGAGAAAATACGGTAATAAGTGACTATAACGTAACTGGGATAGGCTTCATGCAAAAGGTCTCTTGTAAGGTATCATTACAAAGCTTATAATCTACTGAGTATGATCATCTGATTTGCATAAATGTACCACTCTTGTATCCAAAACTAGAAATATAAAATGTAACTCTGAGGGCCTATTGTAATTATGTAAAGTGTGGGCCATTAATGATGGTTTGGAATCTTGATGATTCACATTAACCAGGACCATTGTCTGCAGATGGTTGTGTTTACCTGTTAGTCTTCCTGTATATGTGTGTGCTGGCAAGTGGGCAATGAAGTCTTGCAGTGACATGTGATCATGTCACCTGAATTGGAATCCATCTTTAACCTGGTGCTTTCCCAGTGAGGGGGGGTGGAAACCCAGAGGAACAAAGGGTTCCCGCCTTATGCAAAAGATATATAAAGGGGTGGAAGAGAAGAGAGGGAGAGAGAAGCCATCATGAAGAATCCCCTAGCTACCACCTAAGCTGCAACAAGAGTTGTACCAGGGGAAAGAATTGTGCCCAGGCCTGGAAGGTGTCCAGTCTGAGAAAAACTTACTGAAGCATCTCTGAGGGTGAGATCATCTGTATTTAGTTTGATTAGACATAGATTTGCGCATTTTATTTTATTTTGCTTGGTGACTTACTTTGTTCTGTCTGTTACTACTTTGAACCACTTAAATCCTACTGTCTGTATTTAATAAAATCACTTTTTGTTTAGTAATCTACTCAGAGTATGTATTAATACCTGGGGGAGCAAACAACTGTGCATATCTCTCTATCAGTGTTATAGAGGGCGAACAATTTATGAGTTTGCCCTGCATAAGCTTTATGCAGGGCAAAACGGATTTATCTGGGTTTAGACCCCATTGGGAGTTGGGCATCTGAGTGCTAAAGACAAGCACACTACTGTGAGCTGTTTTCAGGTAAACTTGCAGCTTTGGGACAAGTGATTCAGACCCTGGTTCTGTGTCTGGAGCCAGACTGGAGTGTTTCGCTCAGCAAGACAGGGTGCTGGAGTCCTGAGCTGGCAGGGAAAACAGAAGCAGGGGTAGTCTTTGCACATTGGGTGGCAGCTCCCAAGGGGGTTTCTGTGATCCAACCCGTCACAGATCCATATTATTATTATTATTATTATTATCAGTGCCAGTCAGGATTGGGATCTCATTGTGCTAGAAGCTTTACAAATACATAGGAAGACACAACCCCTGTCCCAAAGCACTTTCAATCTAATTTAAGGCAAGCTGTGGTAAGGGTGTGTAGCAACCAGGAGGGATGTGGGACAGAGAAACAAAGTATCAGAAATAAGAACATGCATTTAGATAGGCTAGATGCATAACTTGATTGTTCTAAGTCATTTCAACTTTTGTTTTTAACATAAATAAACATTAGCAGTCCCCACTGGCCCTTTACCTAGCCATTATGAATTGGTGATCTCTTGTAGGCATCACAATAGAAGTAGAGCTTGAAGAGAGATCTGAAGAAGGAAAGGACAGTGGTTTTATCAGCTAGTTCAAAGTAGGTGTTCCATGCATAACGGTGGCAGAGAAGAAACCATGAATATGATGGTGGGAGAAGCAGACCAATCAAAGGTCAAGCGTGGCATCATTGGTAGAGTGGATGAAGCTACAGGGATGGGAGGCCTCAAAAAAGAGCGAATCAGTAGGGAGGAGCAGAGTTGTAAGGGCCTTATAGGTGAGTACTCGATGATTGAATTCAGTGCAGCAGAAAATGGGAGCCAGTGGAGGGATTCAGAGAGGGGATGTGTTCAGAACCATGATCGAGGAAGACCATTTTAGCAGTTGCATTTTGAATGGACTGGAGGAGGGGTGATGCCTCCCTAGCACCAGACCAGAGAGGAGGAGTTTGCAGTAGTCAAGATGGGAGACAAGGACCTGGGTAGGAGTTCTAGCAGTGTGGACAGAAAGAGAAGGCTGGACTTGATAGGTGTTCAACCTACCTTCCTAGTCTAGATAGGATCTTGTTTGAAAATGTGTTCCCAACCTGTTTTCCTAATCTAGACATACTCTTATGGAGGAAGAAGCAGCACGATGTGGACACAGCTTGCATGTGCAGTACAAACAAGAGGGAGGAGTCTGATATGACACCCAGGTTGCAGGCCCTAGTGGCAAAGAGGTTTTTTTTCACCACAATGGATGACGTAGTGCGGGCACTGATACAAGCTACGGCGGCCCAGCAGGAGGCTACCCGTGTCCAGGCAGCCGCCCAACAGGAGGCAGTGCGGCTGCAGCAAGAGACTAATCGCCTGCTGATGGACCAGGCTGCTCAAGACCGAGCTATGTTGCGGAAACTGGTAAACCAGGTAAAGTCCCTTACAGAGCTGAATCGCGGCCATGATGGGATGCGGCTCATACGGGCCAGCCATTGGCTGCAGAAAATGACATGGGAGGATGATGTAGAGGCATACCTTCTGGCCTTTGAGAGGACAGCCCTACGGGAGGCCTGGCCTCGAGATCAGTGGTCTGGCATCCTTGCCCCATTCCTGTGTGGGGAGGCCCAGAAGGCCTACCATGATCTGCCTGAAGAGGCTGCGGCAGACTACCCCCAGCTGAAAGCAGAGATCCTGGCCAGATCTGGGGTAACGACAGCAGTGCGGGCCCAGCAGTATCACGGTTGGAGGTACCAGGAAGACAAAACCCCGCGGTCCCAATTGTATGACCTCAACCATCTCGCACGAAAGTGGTTGCAAACAGAGTCCCGGAGTCCGGAAGAGATACTAGCGGTTCTGGTCATCGACCGATATATGAGGGGACTACCACCAGACCTTCGTGCCTGGGTAAGCCAGAACGAACCCTCCACCTATGATGAGGTTGTCGCCCTGGTAGAGAGGCGAAGGACAGCGAGGGAGCTGACCCGACCAGTTAAGGAAGAGGCACCCCGGGTTAAACTAGCAGCACCAAGCCCTAAAGTTCGGGTGACTGGGCCACCAAGAGGGCCCAGGTGGAAAAAGAGAGAGGCTGAAGGCCCATTAGAGGCCACAAAGAGTCGGAGCACTGAGGGAGAAGAGGATCGTGATGTTAGACTGCCCAAACCAAGAGACCGGGGAACGCCTAGGGCTCCATACAGACGTTATGCCTGCGGGGAGTGGGGACACATAGCTGCACAGTGTCCCAATGCTGAGGAGCCTATGCAGTGTAACCTGGGGAACTGGGCAGATCCATGCTCCCTAATCCACCTTGTGGGGGGTCTCACTAACCCCACATATGTATACCAGACCAGTGAAACTAAATGGGGTAGGGACCACGGCACTGGTTGATTCGGGGAGTGCTATCACGCTTATCTCAGGGAAGCTCGTGAAGCGTAGTCAGCTGCTGCAGGCTAAACTTACGGGGATAACATGCGTCCATGGGACAGTTAGTTACTGCCCCACCATCCCAGTAAAAATCGAGATCCAAGGGAACACTACTGAGGTAGCAGCAGGTGTAGTACCTAAACTCCCATACCCGGTGCTCATAGGGAGGGACTTCCCAGGGTTTGGAAACTTACTCCCAGTAGGGGGATTGGAGAAAGATGGGGACCCTAAAATTGATGAGGCATCCACAGCAGACTGTCAACCCCCAATCTTCTCTGAAATATCCCCAGATTTGTTCTCCACTCCCAGCCAGGGTAGAAAGACAAAAAGGGAAAGAAGGGCAGCTAAGGCCTTGGGAACCCAAATTCTGACCCAAAGCCAGAGGGTCGCTCTTGTAGGTAGGCGGACCCGCGCAGCTGAAAAGGAGGCCACGCAGGAGGGAGAAGCACCTGAGTCTGACCCCCACCCTAATGCTTCTGAACCAGTAGAGGCAACAGAGACTGGGCCCCTAGATCTTGGGCAGATTAGCCCCGGGAGAGGAAATTTTGGACGGGACCAGGCAGAAGACCCAAGGTATGACAACATTAGGAAGGAGGTGACTGAAATAGATGGGGTCCCCGTGGAAGGAAAAACCCAGGGACCAGGACCCTACTTCATAATGAAGAAGGATCTCTTATACCGGGTTGCACCAGTACAGGGGCAGAAGGTACAGCAGATCCTAGTACCTCAAAAACACCAGAACGCTGTATTAAGTCTTGCTCATAGTCATCTTTTTGGGGGGCATTTGGGGGTAGAGAAGACCCTGGCACGAGTCCTACGATGGTTCTTCTGGCCCGGAGTACACGAAGAAGTGCGGAGGTACTGTGCCTCCTGCCCGGAGTGTCAGCTGCACAGTCCCCGTCCCCACTTGAGGGCACCTTTAGTACCCCTTCCCATCATAGAGGTCCCCTTCGAGCGAATAGCCATGGACCTAGTGGGACCCCTGGAGAAGACGGCTCGGGGCCACCAATATACTTGTTGTTTTGGACTATGCTACTCGCTGCCCAGAAGCCGTCCCCCTGCGGAACACGGCCTCTAAAACTATAGCCAAAGAGCTGGTGGGGATCTTTGCCCGAATGGGGCTACCGAAGGAAATATTAACCGACCAAGGAACCTCATTTATGTCGAAGCTAATGAAGGACCTCTGTACGCTGCTCCATATACATACCCTGAGAACTTCGGTCTACCATCCACAGACTGATGGGTTGGTAGAAAGGTTTAACCGAACCCTCAAGGCTATGATAAGGAAGGTGGTAAGTTGGGATGGGAAGGATTGGGACACCCTACTACGCTACCTTATGTTCGCTATCCGGGAGGTATCACAGGCCTCAACTGGGTTTTCCCCCTTCCAGTTATTATACGGGCGTCACCCCCGTGGCATACTAGATATCGCCAAAGAGATCTGGGAAGAGGAACCCAATGAGGGGAGAAATATAATAGAGCATGTAATGCAGATGCGAGACCGGATAGCCCGGGTTACCCCTATTGCACGGGAACATTTGGAGAAGGCACAGGAGGCCCAGCAAACCCATTACAATCGCCAGGCAAAAGTGCGACAGTTCCAACCAGGGGATCGGGTTATGGTGTTGGTACCCACGGCAGAAAGCAAGCTTCTGGCCCAATGGCAGGGGCCCTATGAGGTGGTTGAACCCGTGGGGGAAGTAACCTACAAGGTGCGGCAGCCAGGACGCAGAAAACAAGAACAGATTTATCATGTTAACCTTCTGAAACCCTGGCATGCACAAGAGGCATGCACAACGGTCCAAAAAGACCTAACCCAGGAAAACAAGCTTTCCAAACAGGTGAGAGTGTCTCCCGATTTAACACCAGACCAGAAGAATGAGGTGTCTGAGATGATCTTCCGGAACCAAGATGTGTTCTCGACAAAACTGGGTCGAACAACCGAGACATATCACCACATTGTCACGAACCCTGGGGCCAGAGTAACAATGAGGCCCTATCGGGTGCCAGCGGCAAAAAGGGAGGAAATAAAAGCAGAAGTAAAAAAAAAATGCTGGAGTTGGGGATCATCGAAGAATCCCACAGTCAGTGGTCCAGCCCAATCGTGCCCAAACCTGATGGCACCACAAGATTTTGCAACGACTTCCGGCGACTAAACGAAGTATCCCAGTTCGACGCGTACCCCATACCTCGCATAGATGAGCTAGTGGACTGTCTGGGTAATGCCCGGTACTTGACTACCCTAGACTTGACAAAGGGGTACTGGCAGATTCCCCTTGCAGAAGACGCAAAGGAAAAGACTGCGTTCTCTACACCAGAGGGACTTTTTCAATATACTGTCCTCCCTTTTGGACTACCTGGGGTCCCAGCTACCTTCAAGCGCCTCATGGACAAGTTATTACGCCCACATAACAGTTATGCTGCTGCCTACTTGGACGATGTGGTCATTCATACCCCAGACTGGGACACCCACCTGGAGAAGGTGGAGGCAGTCCTCGATACCTTCAGGCGAGCTGGCCTTACAGCAAACCCTGCCAAGTGCGCTGTAGGGTTTACAGAGGCCAAATGTCTTGGCTACATTGTGGGAAAAGGTCTGGTAAAACCCCAAGTGAACAAGTTAGAGGCCATCCAAAATTGGCCCCAACCAAGTCGCAAGAAACAAGTCCGGACATTCCTAGGTGTGGTGGGGTATTACCGACGATTTATCCCCCACTTTGCCACAAGGGCAAGCCCCCTGACAGACCTAGTGAAAGCCCATGGACCTGATCTGGTGAGATGGTCTGACGCAGCAGAGGAAGCATTCACAGACCTATGGACTGCCCTCTGCAATAACCCCGTACTGATAGCCCCTGATTTCACCAAGGAGTTTATCCTGCAGACGGATGCATCGGAAGTAGGGTTGGGGGCCGTTCTATCACAGATGGTCGGGGAGGAGGAGGAACACCCAATTCTATACCTCAGTCGGAAACTCCTTCCAAGGGAACAAAAATATGCAGTGGTGGAGAGAGAATGCCTCGCTGTAAAATGGGCCATGGAAACATTGCGCTACTACCTGCTCGGGCGCAGATTTGTCCTCGTGACCAACCATGCCCCTCTTCAATGGATGCAGCGGAACAAGGAGAAGAACACAAGGGTGACCAGATGGTTCTTATCCCTCCAACCTTTCCAGTTCCGTGTGCAACACAGAGCAGGGAGCCGTCATGGCAACGCCGATGACTTGTCACGTGTGCATTGTCTGGCGTCCCAAGCTGCCCAACCCCTTGGCGTTGAGCAGGGGAGAGGGATATGTGACAGACCCAGACCAGTGGGGTACAGGAGTCTGGTAGAGGGCAAATATTCTGGTCACTGGATGAGTAGTTTTCTGTTCCCTGAGTGACCAGAGCAGGGGCTGCACTAGAGTAATCAGGAACCTGCTAGAACCAGTTAAGGCAGGCAGGCTAATTAGGACACCTGGAGCCAATTAAGAAGAAGCTGCTAGAATCAATTAAGGCAGGCTAATCAGGGCACCTGGGTTTTAAAAAGGAGCTCACTTCAGTTTGTGGTGCGAGTGTGAGGAGCTGGGAGCAAGAGGCGCAAGGAGCTGAGAGTGAGAGGGTGTGCTGCTGGAGGACTGAGGAGCACAAGCGTTATCAGACACCAGGAGGAAGGTCCTGTGGTGAGAATAAGGAAGGTGTTTGGAGGAGGCCATAGGGAAGTAGCCCAGGGAGTTGTAGCTGTCATGCAGCTGTTACAGGAGGCACTATAGACAGCTGCAGTCCACAGGGCCCTGGGCTGGAACCCGGAGTAGAGGGCGGGCCCGGGTTCCCCCCAAACCTCCCAATTGACCTGGACTGTGGGTTCTCCCAGAGGGGAAGGTCTCTGGGCTGTTCCCCAACCCACATGGTGAATCTCTGAGGCAAGAAAATCTGCCAATAAGCGCAGGACCCACCAAGATAGAGGAGGAACTTTGTCACACTACGTAACTAACGAATATTGCATGTGCCTGCCTCCATATCTATACAATGACTATATTCAATGGATTAATCTCATAAGAAAGAGATCATGAGAAAAATATGAGGAAATATGTTACTGTTTGTATTTAAAACACCTCTCCCTTATTTCTTTCACACAGATACTTGCAGGAGGAATTCTGTATCTGGTTCTGCAGAGATTTAATAGAAGACTGCACAAGCAGCATCTAGAAACAAAGCTCCCACTAAGCCTGGAGAGTACACGGCACTGATGTATGGACCACTATACCCGAATATGGGATACTTTAGAGATGGAGGAGGTAAATCAACTGAAGGTGACAAATTGTTATTGCTGTGCCCTTTTTACCCCGTGTAATTTAACAGATCCATAGTTTTATTCAGAATCATGATAATCAATAAACAGGGGAGGCCCTAGACTAGCTACCAGCAGCTGGCGCCCTAGGCGAACCATGCAATCGGTGCCCCCACCCCCAAACCCCAAGGGCAGATCTAGGCTGAGGTTTTTGGTAAATTGGAAAACGTTTTGCCCCCTTTTTCCTTTTAATGTTTTGTTTTGTTTTTTTAAACAGAGGCTTAATTATTCAGTTTGTCCGTCCATCTGTCCAACCAATGTTTCTGAGATCAGTTAAAACAGATACACAAAATTTTCAGAATAGATTTGTACATGACAGCTAGATGATATTTCAGACCGATTTCAAATAAAAATGCATTAAAATGTTAATTATAATTTTTATTATTACAAATCTGAAATCATCCATTATGCTATCCTGCTTTAACTGCCATTACCACCACGTCCAATGTAGAAAGAAATAAGAAAACTCTTCAATGAACTTCAACCTGTATTTACAAAACACTCAGAATAAAAAACATTCTGTGCTCTTAAAACATGACTTTTCTTGCTTTAAGTTTTGAAAATTCAGTTACTAGTTCTTTTAGATCCAGTTTTCCAGCTATTTCATGCTCTGTTGACATTGTGGCAAGTCCAGCAAGTCTGTCTTGCACCATTGTTGAACGCAGATATGTTATTATCAATTTTAACTTTGAGAAGCTACGTTCCCCACTAGCTACGGAAACTGGCATAGTTAAAAGAATGCGTAGAGCTATAAAAATGTTTGGAAAACTGTCTGAGAGTTTATTTTCACAAACAAGCTTTGGTACTTCTTCAGGAGTGGAATGTTTCTTAAGTCGTCTTGAAAAAGCCTGAAGCTCACTACACAAATCTGTAGCATCAATGTCTTTTGAATTTTCATGAGTCAATGCCAACTCCAGTTTTATACAAAATTCTCTTACCTGTTTTGCTGTTTTCTTTTTCAAGCTGTGGATATCATATAGAAAGCCAAATACTGACTCTAGCTGCTGCATCTGTTGAAATCTTTCGTCAACCGAGTGAATAGCAGTATCAAGGACTGTGAACCTTTGTTTTGGGTTCTGAATGGGTGTGTCACGTCCTTCATACAAAAACTGCTGTTTCTTTTGCTGAATGTGAACTGGCTCTGGTTCAAATTCTGTTGGAAAGTCTATTTCTTCACCACGCTCAAGAGAATCTACCAGTGTTCTTTCGAACCCTTCATCACTTCTGAATTTCTCCAGAATATTTTTAGTTTGCTGCAGTTTTTGAATTGCAGAATGTATGTTCAAGTTCTTTTCCTGAAGCTGTCAACTAGTGAGGTTAATCTCGAAAAGGATATTATACCACAAAATGAGTGAAGTCACAAATTTGAACTTGGAAAGGCCATTTGCAAGAGCTTCTGCATCTGAACATGCCATATTGCCAGATGATCCAGTAAAGGTAGTAGCATCAGAAATTTCAATTAGGGCATCATAAATGTTTCCAAGTTGATAGCGAAGTCAAAGCATCAATGCGACTCTCCAATCTTGTCTGACCAAGTGGTTTCACAGTTAGAGAATTCACATGGCGAGTCAGAATCTTCCAACGGCGTGTTGAGCCTGAGAAAAACACATAAACACGTTGCACCAGGTCAAAGAAACTGCTTGCCTCCAAACAGCATCTAGCAGCATCATTGACAACCAAATTCAGAGAATGCGCACTGCAAGGAATGAAAAAGGCCCTAGGATTGATTTCTATCATTCTCCTTTTCACACCATTGCCTTTACCTTTCATATTACTCCCATTATCAAAGCCTTGGCCACGTAAGTTTTCAACAGATAATGACATTGTTTCAAGCTCTTGTAGAGTAGTTTCAGTCATACATGCTCCAGTTGTCCCCTTCAGTGGTACGAAACCCCAAAAATGTTCCTTTATGAGCACTTCAACATTATCTTCATCTGCAGACTTTTCCATATCCACAAAACGAATGATCATCATCATTTTGTTCAACATGACTCACATCTGGTGTACAGTCCAGTATTATTTAAAAATATTTTGCAGAATGGGCAGCTTCTACAATTTTCTTTTTAATTGCATTTGCTAGGATTTGATTCAGTTCATTCTGCATATTTTTTCCTAAGTAATGAACCTGTGTTTCATGATCAGTTATTTTACGTAGATGCTCCTTCATGACTGGATCAAACAAAGCTAGGTACTCAACAAATTTTAAAAAGTTTCCATTACCTGGAGTGTATAATTTTTCATTTCTGCCATGGCTGCGGAATGCTAAATTTTGCCCACTCAGGACTCTCACTAAAGCAATCAGACACTCTAATATTTGTTGCCAATATTCTTCTTTTTCCTTGATCACACATAAATTTTCTTCATCAATAGTTTTTCCTTTTTTCAAATCATAATTCAAGTTCTTTCCAATTTTGAAACATTCCAAATGTTCTGTTCTTCTTTCATGTGAAGAGAGAATTGAAGATATTTTTTTCCAGTCCTTCGAACCATTTTCAGTAAGTGATGTACCAATTGCTTGATTTCTAAACAACTTGCAGCAAAAGCAAAACACAGAGTCTTTCAACACTGAATATTGTAACTAGTTTAGATGAATTTCTTCCCCATTAATGAGTTTCCTCTTGTAATGCTGAGCAGAGAAATTTTTATTTCCATCCTTAGGGAAGGGAAATTCATAAACTTGTTTGGGTCCATGTTCCACAAGAATTTGCCGCACACTATCATCACATCTGGGCCATGAAGCTGGGTCCTCATACTGTAACTTGTTTGTAACTTCCTCATCCTTTCTTTCTTCTACTTCATTTACTTCAATTTCTGCATGTCTCCCCGAAGGTGAATAAATTTTCTCCACTTCCATGTCAGTCTGATGCTGTGAGCTGCTTTCATCTAGAAGTAAGTTTCCATCATCTTGAGTTTCCAAACTGCTTTTTTGTGGATGTGAGCTACCCTCATCTTGAAGTGATATACCTTCATCTGGATGTTCCAGACTGCTTCCATGTGGATGTGAGCTAACCTCCTCTCCAAGTAAAATTCCTTCATCTGGATGCTGTGAACTGCTTCCATCTTTATTTGGATTAAAGAGAAGATATTTCAGGAAGGATCCCTGCTGTTTTGCTTGGTCCTTTTCCTTCTCTGCCTTTCGTTTACGATACTAAGCTCTTGAGGGTTTTCTTTTTCCTCTTTCTGCCATGGGGCATTTGAATAATGTTATGTACTGTGCTCCCAACTGCAAGCATTATAGCGTTAAGGATGGCTGACACACCACATGGTTGGCGATTTAACCCACATTGCAGCCATCCCAACACATCTTTTCACTGCTTAAAGGTTCATACACTCACTTACCTATTAAAAGAGTTAGTTACAGCATTTACACGGAAACAAAATGACCTTTTTCAACGTTATAACCCGACACCAGTTGTTTGGAAAGTAATCCCCTTCCTCAAGGTTACCCGCTTGGAGTGTGATGTCATCACTTTTGTAGTCTATTAAGTGTTAACACTGTTACTTTTCTTTTATGGACCGTATTTATTACATGTGAACCAATTATAACAAAGAAAAGTTCATAATTATATAGCCCGATAACGCTAAGGTTTAATAACTCTTAAAGATACTCACATTTTGGATTTTTAATGCTGAAAGACATTATTCTTTATTCTTTGTCACCAAGAAACACAATTTTCCACAGTATTCGCTCAATTCTTAACCATCTACCTATGACGTGTGTTAAAATGACCGACATGTATCAACTCATGATATCTCTGCTCTACATGAATTTCCGGCTATGCAACCTTGATGTATATTCGAGTTAGGTGTCACTAGCATTGCAGCTCTTGCTGCTGGTGGATGTGTTTCATGGTGGCTGAGTTATTGCTTATCAAAATTGCAGTGTGGGCCATCTTGACCCTATGTCACAAATTGAAATTTTTTTTGGCTAAAATATTTATTTTGCAGTAAATAAAAGATTTGACATATTAATAAATGCTCAGAAATGTAGATAAATGAATTATAATTCATATTCCCTCCATACGCGCACGGGAATTGAAATAATGACATCTTCATCATTTTATTTGTATTTTTTTCATCTTTTTCATTTTTTTTAATATGATTTTTTTCCCTCGAATTTGGCGCCCCGTTTAACTTATCACCCTAGGCGACTGCCTAGTTCACCTATATGGACAGGCCTCCCCTTTCAATAAAGCCCTGAAGTTTCAGTTAGGAAATGAGCAGTAGATGGAAACAGAGTTATATGGTTGTAGAGAGCAGTATATTAATTTAAATGTTGTTTGTTCTGTATGTCTTTTTAGTTCCATTGTTTAGATTTGAAGGGGAGAGCAAGGAGCAGTGCTCAAAAGAAAATTGTAAAGAATGGGGAGCTCTGATATAATGGTGCATAATGTTGTGTTCAGCTCTGGAGCAGGGCTACATGGAGGTAATAAAGTTATACAGGATGGGATGAAATCGGGTAGAATGAATGCTGCAAAATAGATTCAAAGGGGCACGCTGATAAGTAATGAATTCTTACTTCACTTTAATGTTCTCCACTTTGTTCCAGTGAAGCAGAAGAAGATGCTGCTTCTGGTTGAACTCCAAGAAAAAGAAAGGGTGAGGTCCCAATCCAGCTGGAATATTAGAGTCTTTCTGTTGACTTCAAGGGTAGTTGGGCTGAGCCCTAAATCCTGCTTTCAGTTACATCAGCGAGACTCCATTGACTTCAGTGGATTTACATCATTGTAACTGAGAACAGAATTGGGCTTAGGGTGCTCATTCTGATTCACAGCCTGTGAGTGCCTTCTCCAGGTCCATTTTAAGAATGGGGTGACCTGGGGAGGAAGTTAAGGAATCTAAGTGCAAGATTCTTTTGCCCTCTTTTGAAGCCCTCTTATTTTTCTAAGATTGTCACCTGGCAGAGCTCTCAAAATGCTGGATTTCTGAATCGCTGGCCAGGAAGAAACTATTTACTTCCGGTTGAAACATCCCACGGAAGAGTTCAACCTGTGTGGTTTCTTACTTACTTTCTTTCTTTCTTTCTTTTAAAGAATGCTCTAT
The DNA here is from genome assembly GCF_002925995.2 of Terrapene triunguis. Taxonomy (NCBI): domain Eukaryota; kingdom Metazoa; phylum Chordata; order Testudines; family Emydidae; genus Terrapene; species Terrapene triunguis. The sequence continues at coordinate 2,181,602 of NW_020664562.1, forward strand.
TAACTATAATAGAAACCACAAAATAATGTAATGGTTGATTATCAGTTGCTCCCTATTATTGAAGGGTTGATTCTGGCTGTCTTACGGGACAAGAAGGTGGTGTTAGCATACGGCTCAGCTTTGCTTTGTGGTTCTGGGTTGGTCCCCACACCTACACAATTCACAAGATGATACTTTAATGCTCTAATTAAACCTTTTGAACCAAAGATGCAGAGTTAATTTTGGAATTTAAATCCTGGTCTTTGAAATAGATATTTTAGAAACTATTAACTAATTCTTAGGGCAGTAGCTGTTCTAGGGGTAGCTAATAAAACTAATCTCTGGAACTAGTCTCTTTAGAAGTAATAAAACTAAATTATTGAATTGGCCTGTTTTGAAATCTGTGCATCTTCAAAGTGAATGAGTCAAACTAAAGACAAGCCAACTGATTGCAATTGAATGGGTGGGAGGGGCAAAGTCCTTTTTGCTTTGAACTAGTTAAGATATAAAGACAGAGCTAACTGACAAAAGTCTGTTCAAGAGCAGAGAGAGGCCCCAGATAGAGTGAAAGGTACTGATAGTGCCACTGAATAAGGGAGCCCACAATGTAATTACTAAGTTCAGCATCCTCTGGGGAATAATTGTAATAAAACTAGCACTGTTATGCAAAATTTTAGAAAGGGGAATTAAAGAAAAAATGAGGCTAGTCAAAAAGAAACTAGAATCAAAATTAAGGAAATTAAAATCTTTAGTCAGCATGGATGCTACTTAACCATACCGTAACAGAGTCATAGAAGGCATGCATACCCCCTGCCCCCCGCCCCAGCTTTGTAAGTTTATCAAAAGCAAGAAGCTCACCAGAGAATTGATAGGTCTGCTAGACTACCAGGGAGTTAGGGGAGCAATTAAGGAGGATGAGGACTTTTCAAAGATTTTAACAATTTCTTTGCTGTGGTTTTCACCACAGCGAATGTGTTTGTGCCTGCTGCTGATTGGAGTATTAATAATTACTTGAATGAGGAGGAAAAAATCCCAGAAGAGGTGTACAGAGAAGGAAACAGTATGTTGGAAGTTACTCTTTAAATGGGTACTTGTATCAGAGGCCGGTTTGGGTCTCAAACCATGAATAAGCCCCCCCACCCCCCACTCAACTTTGCAAACAAAAGGAGGAACTGCTTGCTTCACCACGAGAAAACTTTCTTTTTCAGTAGTATGCTATCCCATGAAGATGTCTTTTAATATTACAATATATTTGTGTAGGACTCGATAATAGGATGTTCTTTTGGGATGGAGGAGGAAATCTGGTGTGGATGCCTTAGTGATATCTTACCTTGCCTTAGTAGAGAGGGGGAGAGGATGGAGAATACAGTTCTTCCTCAAAAAGGGAGGAGGAGGAGAAATGAGCAAAGTCCCCTTTTTCTCTCTTCTCTTAGCAATACACACCTGGCTATCCTTTCTTGGGTCAGTAGTGAGATGAGGAGAGGGTTGGTGGACTGTTGGCTCTCTTGTTGTTTTCTAGGGGAAATGCTCTCTAAAAATCTGAGCAATTTGTAGATTATTAGATTTTTGAGAGAAAAAGAAACTTATTGCAAAGAACAAGAAACCCAGAAGTTCAGGAAATTTGTTCAAGCCTTGCGCGGTTCCAAAGTCTGAACAGTCACTGCATGTCTGGGGCTAAATCCTTGGTCTGGCTAAATCTGCTTGCTATTCTGGCAGCACAAAGCAGACTTAAATCTGGTTTATGACATCAGCTCAGTCCTCCCACTGTATAGAGGTATCCTCCAGTGCCCTAAAACTGGCATAGTTTTATGCTGTTCCCTCACAGTCCAACATATATGGGGTATAACTAGGAGAAAAGGGGTTCTGGCCAGAGCATTGCTTCACTTCTGCAGTCCATGGCTGTTGGAATGCCCCCTGGAGGCTGTTGCAGCCCGCACAACTAAGAGCCGCCCTAAGGCCACTCCATGTTGGTCATTGGCGCCAGCCTGGCTGTTCAAGGATCAGGGCCCTACAAAGACTTAGTGCCATGTTTGTGCTGTTCTTCCCCAAGTTGTGCTGGTGGCAGAAGGGACAGTCCTGAGGATCTGGCCTGCAGTATCTAGTACTTTGTTTTATAAAGTACTTTGGGATATCCAGGGTATGAAAGGCACTATATAAAACCAGATTGGTCCACATGCACGCACAAGAAGCATACTGAGCAATAGGGAAATTAGAAGCATGTGTGTACAGAGTAGGCTAAAACATTGCTGCAAAATAAAAAGCAGTGGGGGCTAAGCATCAAGGACTACAAAATGAAAGAGAGGATAAATCAGAAAGGGAGGGAAGAGTATCTGGAAGAGAGACACTGAGGGAAAGGGTGGGGATCATAATTGAAGATAACAAAGATGCCTAGTAAGTAGCAGAGATTTGTGCTATGGAACATCAGATGAAAAGGGAGAGCAAGAACCAAACGAAACTAAGGCAGGAGGACGGAGATATTTAAATGCTGGATTTATTTTTAAACTCCCAAAAGACAACAGCTAGCACAACTAAGAAACACTAACAAATATTACTATATAAGTGGGGTTTTTTTTGTTTTTTGTTTTTTTAAACCTGAGAATGAAAAGCAAACAAGATGGTGCATGTATATGTAATTCCTGGCTCACTTAAATTTGACTGAGACAAAAAGCTGAAGAATCTGTAAGTCCCTTTCAGGTGTGATTCTGTCTTTGACATCTCAGTGTTATCTCTTGATTATTATATGGAGATATACCTATCTCATAGAACTGGAAGGGACCTTGAAAGGTCAGCAAGTCCAGTCCCCTGCCTTCACAGCAGGACCAAGTACTGTCCCTGGCAGATTTTTTGCCCCAGATCCCTAAATGGTCTCCTCAAGGATTGAGCTCACAACCCTGGGTTTAGTAGGCCAATGCTCAAACCACTGAGCTGTCCCTCCCCCAATAATTGTAATGTATGACATCTTGGTGCACTCCAATTATATCAATATCTCACAGGGGCTGAAATCCACTAATTTGACCAAAGACATTTAAAAAGGAAAATCTGTCCAGCAGTTTGGAGTTTCACAAAACCGCTGACTTTTATGAGAGAAACATTTTATCCTCTTTTGAAAACAATTGTTTTTTTACAAAGAAATTACTGAGAATGGAGCATGTCAATGACAGCATGTTCATTTTTGCTTTGTGTTGTGATGTAACAGTGGTGTGGTAGTGACCACTGTTGTTATAGTGATGTAAAGGTTTTCAGGTTATATTAGCCTCCTGTTTTCAGTCAGCCATCATATTCCGAAAAATACTAATTTTGGGGTAGTTGGATTTTTCCTGTCATTGAGGTGGATTCTGGTCTCCCAGCAATGTAAATTGATAGGAGCTCCACTGATGTCAATTGAGTTACCTATAGTCAGACTGAAATGTAACAATGACTTTTCTTTGTATCTGCTGAAAATCTGAAAAGTATAAACAAAGTTTTTTTAAAATGGTGCAAATGAGAGGACAATCAGGCCTTGGGACTCTAGTCAAAGAGAATTTTTTTGGAAAGTTTAAACAAAACATTTAATCCATTTGTGAATATGAGAGAGGAAAAAATATTTTTTGCTCCTTTCTTTTGAACAGCTGTACAGCCTAAGTGGCTGGGGGCTGTGTGCTAAAATCTGGCATGGGAATAGCCCTAATTGTGGGGAAGTGCCATAGAGTTTTTGGCTTTGATTTGACCCAATTATGAGCCTTAGAAAATCACGTACAGAGCATGCACTTTAGATCTGTCTTTAAAGCTTGTAAAAGCTGCAGCTGAGGGAAGATTTGCTGTAAATGCAGGCATGCATAGCCAATTAGGTAGTAAAAACTAGTGAGAGATACTGCTGTGAAGAGATGGGGACACCTGGAATTGCAGAAAGGGCTGCAGACCTTGTAAGATTCATATTAGTTGAGGGAAGATTCTTAAACACTCTGTAATATCTCAGCCACTGTGCACAAGGGCTCCTAGGAGCTCTTGCCTCTGCTCTTACAGATATTGTAAGTCCCAACAGGGCAGAAGAGAGGTTCTGTGGCTCTTGTAAGGAGTGGAGGAGGAGAGAGAGGATTCCTGTGCGCTTTGTAATGTGCATCGGAAAGAGTTCCACTCTGACACACCTTAGCAGCTCCATAGTTTATATGGCTCACCTACTACTGGACAGGCCCAACAAAGAAAGTAACAGAACGCCACTAGCCGTCACCTTCAGCCCCCAACTAAAACCTCTCCAGCGCATCATCAAGGATCTACAACCTATCCTGAAGGACGATTCCTCACTCTTACAGATCTTGGGAGACAGGCCAGTCCTTGCTTACAGACAGCCCCCAAACCTGAAGCAAATACTCACCAGCTGCCACACACCACACAACAAAAACACTAACCCAGGAACCTATCCTTGCAACAAAGCCCATTGCCAACTCTGTCCACATATCTATTTAAGGGACACTGTCATAGGACCTAATCACATCAGCCACACCATCAGAGGCTTGTTCACCTGCACATCTACCAATGTGATATATGCCATCGTGTGCCAGCAATGCCCCTCTGCCATGTACATTGGCCAAACCAGACAGTCTCTATGCAAAAGAATAAATGGATGCAAATCAGACGTCAAGAATTATAACATTCAAAAACCAGTCGGAGAACACTTCAACCTCCCTGGACACTCATTTACAGACCTAAAAGTCGCAATTCTCCAACAAAAAACTTCAAAAACAGACTCCAACGAGAAACTGCAGAACTGGAATTAATTTGCAAACTGGACACCATTAAATTAGGCTTGAATAAAGACTGGGAGTGGATGGGTCATTACAAAAAGTAAAAACTATTTCCCCATGCTAATTTTTCCCCTACTGTTACTCACACCTTCTTGTCAACTGCTTGAAATGGGCCATCCTGATTATCACTACAAAAGTTTTTTTTCTCCTGCTGATAATAGCCCACCTTAATTGATTAGTCTCATTAGAGTTGGTATGGCAACCCCCATTGTTCTCTCTATATATAGATCTTCCTACTGTATTTTCCACTGCATGCATCTGATGAAGTGGGTTTTAGCCCACGAAAGCTTATGCCCAAATAAATTTGTTAATTTCTAAGGTGCCACAAGTACTCCTCATTCTTTTCATTCATTTGAAAGATAATTGTCTGAGCTGATGACTATTCACTGTGGATGACATAGGGCCTAATTCCCTATTGCGCTGTGTGATGGGTTCGATCACAGAAACTTCCCTCGAGACTGTCACTTGATGAGCTGGAATTCCACTGAGAACAACCCTCCTGCCAGACCAGATGGTCCTCCACTCCTGTCTTGCTGAGTTAGACACTCCAGTCAGCTCCAGCACAGAGGTTGGGCCACGCATCTCTGCAGTTCATTGAAAGTGAGATTCACCCAGCCCAGGGGCTTCTCAGTTAACAGGGATTTTCCCAGTGTTCAGCCTTTCTGGGAGCCTGAACCCCAAATAAATCTGTTTTACACTGTATAAAGCTTATACAGGGTAAATTCATAAACTATCTGCCATCTATAACACTGACAGAGAGATATGCACAGCTGTTTGCTCCCCCAGGTATTAACCACTTACTCTGTGTTTATTAATACACAAAAGTGATTTTATTAAGTATAAAAAGTAGGATTTAAGTGGTTTCAAGTAATAACAGACAGAACAAAGTAAGCCACGAAGCAAAATAAAGCAAAACCACGCAAGTCTAAGCATAATACATTAAGAAACTGATTACAGGAAATATCTCACCCTCAGAGACGTTCCAATAAGCTTCTTTCACAGACTAGACTCCTTCCTAGTCTGGGCCCAATCCTTTCCCTGGTACAGTCCTTGTTAGTTCCAGCAGACATCTCAGGTGGTAAGCAGGGGTTTTCTCATGACTGGCAGCCCCTTTTGTCCTGCTCCACCCCCTTTTATAGCTTTGGTACAAGGCAGAAATCTTTTGCCTGTGCTTGTCCCCACCTCCGCCTCATTAATGGAAAAGTACAAGGGTTAAGATGGATTCCAGTATCATGTGACATGGTCACATGTCACTGTAAGACCCCTAGTCTCCATTGTTCCTGGGTTGGCCCACACATACACAGGAAGGTTTGCAGGTAAATAAACCATTTACAACCAATTGTCCTAGTCAATGGGAGCCATCAAGATTCTAAACCACCTTTAATGGCCTACACTTTGCATAATTACAATAGGACCTCAGAGTTATACTTCATATTTCTTGCTTCAGATACAAAAATGATACATACATACAAATAGGAGGAATATATTCAGTAGATTATAAGATTTGTAATGATACAAGAGACCTTTTGCATAAAGCATATCCCTGTTACATCATATTCACACTCAGAAGCATATTTCCATAAAACATATGGAGTGCAACATCACACTCTGCACTTCTGTTGTCATTTACATCAGCACAAAGTGTGTGTACAGTGCTACCAATGCACTGATGTAAACGGCTGCACAAGGTATAGGGCTATGAAATAGGTCTGATTCTCACTTATACTAAGGGCAGGTCTACATTACCACTTAAGTCGGTCTAACTTATGTCGCTCAGAGGTGTGAAAAAGACATCCCCTGAGCGACACAAGTTACAGTGGCCTAAGCACTGTCCTCACCAGTACTATGACATAGCTTCTGCTTCTTCTGTCAGCATAGAGTGTCTCCTGTCGGCATGGAGTGTCTTCACCAGACACGCTACAGTGGCAGAGCTGCATCAGTGCAGCTGCGCCGATGTAGCACTTCTGGTATAGATCTGCTCTAAGACTGTGTAAAGGGGCCTTAGTGTTAATGAGAATCTGCCAAGTGACTGCCAAGTCAGTCTAAAACACTACCTTTCTAATCTGATAGCATCTTGCACCCACTTTGCACTGGTGTAAATGACCACACAATAAAGTGCCAGGCAACAGAGAATCAGGTCTGTACAGTATTAAAGGAATGCTAGTGAATGACTTTATGTATAGTATGATGGTGATACTACTAAAGGGGAGTACATAATAGCCACAGCCAATAAATCACTAAAATTCTGTATAAAATGTAAAGGTTTGTGTTTTGCTTTTTATAATGTGTGCATTCTAGTACACTTGTGAGTCATCTTTCGTGCACGTTTATTTAACTTTCTTTTAAAATGGTTTAAATCTCAAGAATTCTACAGAACTCTCTCTCTAACCAAGGCTTCCCTGCATGTGCTGCTTTGCAATCTGGTCCACTTCTTCTCTCCCTGTGTGCACACGCTTTCCTGCTGGTTCCCTTTTCTCCTGCAGATGCTGTCTAGCCACTAAGTACCCTTCATCTGCTGCCTAGAGTCTGGCTACCTTGTTCCTTTCTCCCTTGCTCTCCTGGACATTCTTCTGCTAGTGGCTGGTCGTTCTGGTCCCTGAAGATGGTCCTCTTTCCTCTCCTGTTAGGCGGGAGTGGCCCCTGTTAGTCAGCAAGGTTGGTTCCTCCTTGTTTTCAGGTACTGTTATAGGTGTTTTGACTTGTCTTTTCAATGAAGAACCTGGATGCTAGCTATAGCAACAACTAAAAATGAGGAGGGGTCAGCACTATGTAACTATCTTAGTTCTCTGTGGACCATCTGTAAGTGCTCCATGAACCACACCAGTGATCCATGGTTCACAGCTTTGGAACTTTCCAGGGTTAACTATATAGTGTCACACAGTGAAAAGGGTGAGTTTGTATTCACAAATGGATTTATAGTTCATTCTCCTTGCAAGGGTGAAAGAATGCACAAAGAGAGGCATTAGCAGAAACATATATAATTTATACAGCAAAAGTGGCAGAAACGCATAAGGCTTGTCTTCACTAGAAAATGTTATCATGTTTGAACACATTTATGGAGAGTCAAATTAGCTAACACATTGCTGACCAGCCAGTATAGATCATGGCAAATCTTGCTTAACTAATCATTATTAAACCTTGCTGGAACTACAAAATAGTAGTTGTAGTAACCCAAGCTGCAGCTGGTTCAGAATAGTCATTCTTTTCTTTATTACCATCAGTCCATGAGATCTTTATGGATTGTCCTTTATATTAATCAGAGCCTGGATTCTCTTGGTATTGTATATGCATTCTGATCTCTGCTTCTCATCTTGAATAGGTTATCAGATACCACAATGATGGGGGACTTATAATTTCCTAGATAGGCAGAAGAGAAATCTTCCCTGTGCCACTTTATAGGTGGCCATGGGCATCTGTCTGTATTGAACTTCAGTGTTCGTATATCGGGTAGGTCTTTACATACCTAAATTTAGCAGACACTGACTGTGTGGTAACTAGAAGGCTAAAATAAAATGAGTTTATTTTTCTATTTTTAAAGTTAATTGTAAGAACAACATTTACAATTGTCTGTTTCTACTAACCTCTACAGGTTACATACTAGAGTACAGAATAAAAATGGGTACCTGTGTTAGATTTCTAGCCTGTACAGTGGCCATGATTCAAATGTTTCCTTCCTCTTGAAAAATTCTACTAGTTTGAGAGAGATTCCTTGTACTTAATGTGGGGAATACCACTGGAACCCATCCTCTCTCAAAATAGAAGTTTAAGGCTGAGAATTTAAAGCTGGCTAGGGGATTTGGACACTCAGTTTTTAACTAGGCATCCAGATCCCTTAGTTGGCTTAAATATCCATTTTAAAGTGTGATCATTGTTAGATAATATAACTGATGTAATCGTAGTGGATAGACATTGTAATCCTAGCAGGTGTTGAGCTCCTCAATTCCATTGACTTCAGGATCTAGGACCTGATTCAGCAAAATACTTATGCATGAGCTTAAGTTCCATTGGGTGTTAAGCACATAATTAACTTTAAGCATGTATTTAAATTCTTTGCTAAATCCGGGCCTTAGGTAGGGACAAATGTAAGATCAAATGAGTTGGTTGTTCCAGGCTCCATGTTAAATTTTGATTAGGCTTGGCCACGGTCGTTTTAATTTTTTCCTAGCTATTAAACTAGTGTGGGGAAATAACTTTAAAAACTAAAAAGAATGATTTAAAATGATTTAAGGAGATAGGTAAACAAAAGTCTAATTAAAGTCTCAGTTCTGACCAAGTAAACATTAAAGATTTCCAGATAAGACTATTGTATTTTTATCTTGTTTTCCATTTCCCCTCTTCCCTACAAAGCGACAACTCTTATTGTGGAATCTAACTTCTTCCTCCAAGCTGATCCTGACACTTCCCCTCAGGATCAGCTGACTGAGGGCACTAGGGAACAAATACGCTCTGTCCTATTCCCTTTGGCTGCACCACACTTCACCTCCAAGACTCACTCAGAAATCTACTGCTTTGAAAATGTATTTAAATATGAGTGAATTTAGTGCCTATGACTGTGAGAGATGGATAATGCTGGAAAGAGCTGTATGTCTATACCTCAATATTCCCTGCCTCATCAGGGAAAGGAACAGGTTGGGAGAGGAGGGGATTGGTATGATATGTACATGCTCTTACATGCTAACCTAAATAGTGGCTGTGTCTGAAAGCCTGCCAAGATCTAACATACTTTGACTCTATGAATCACAGGTTCAAATCTAGGAGAGTCCAGTTGATCCTTCATCTTTGCAAAGTAGATAAATTAAATTCTATGCAGATTATTGTATGTTGTTGTTTTTTTTAATCAGTCCTTAAAATAGAGCTTCTGTCTGCTTTGCATTGACATTAGATTCCATGACACTCTGCTGCCCTTGACCAAAAATTTCCCTTTCCCACACTGTTATGAAGTGTTCTGTCTGCAGTGGTATGGGTTGCTGCCTGGCACCCCAGAGGGGGCTGCATTTCTGTGAAGCAATTTGCAGTTCTTCAGGATGAAAAATGATGTATAAATGCAAACTGCTGTTATAAAAAGCAAGCCATAATAATTTGGTAAACAAAGAAAAGGCTCAATGCATACTTGAATATTATCCTCCTTTCTACTGGTTGATTTATTTAGATATGGTTGGTTTTGTTTGTTTGTTTGTTTGTTTGTTTGTTTGTTTAGAAAATATATCAGTGCCAATTACTGAAGCAACTTGGCACATTACATAATTAAAAATAACAATTTACAAATTAATCAGATTTGTGAGCCCTTTACAGTTTCATTGAAGAACCGCTTTTGCACGTATAGAATGTCCATCCTGACCCCTGCTAATAAGTAAATCCATGGATCTGTCAAAATCATAACCAAATAAATAATGGCCAGTTGAATCAATTACAAGGGTGGCTGTCTGTCTCACCTGCTATCTGGATGTGGAAGTGTTGACTGACATTCCTGCCTCATTTCCCCCCCCCCTTCCCATTTCTTTCAAATATCGGCAACCAATAGGATTCACAGACATGCACAGGAGGTGGGATTACACCCTATTTTGAGTGCAAAGTGCTGAGCTTGGCTTTCAGTGACCAGGCAATCACAAAGGCCCCAATCTTTGTCACTGGGAATCAATGGGGAGTTTTGTCATTGATTTCAATAGGAGAAAGATACGGTCAAATATGGGCTGCTTTCTTCTTTTTTGCATCAACTTGTTGCCAATTTCTTGCAATGAAAACACAATGGATTAGAAGTAATTGCCTCTTTGGTGACTGCTAGCTCTGGTGCTGGAACATCATACCTCAGTGTAGCGTCAACTGGACAGTTGACCAAGAACTCATCTTTTTGATAATAGATAATTGTCCAGACTTGGTGTTTTACTTTTGGCAGCATGAATCCTCCCCTCTTCACATGGTAACCTGTTATATTTTGCTTCTTAATGAGCCAAATTTTTAGAACCAGTTTATAAAATTGCTGATTCAGTTTTATGTATTCAACACAGATCCAGGTGTTTGCATGTAGAAAATTTTGAATGTGAAAAATTATGTGCCAACTTTCAGCATGCAAAATTTTAGGTGCAGTTTTACAGGCTACCTGAGCTGAAAACATAGTTCTAAATTTGTAGGCTACCAGACTTAGTGGTTGCTTATAACACACAGAGAGACATTATCTGATATAGCACAGAACATATCCTGGATCATTTTGGTATTACACAACCAAAAAATAAACACACACATAGCCTGGAAAATAGTCAGATCAGTTCAACCATGGCAATACACTTCAGTCTTAGTTTCATAGCTTAAAATAATGTTCCTTGTTTCCTGTTGTTAGCAGCTGCAAGTGGTAGTCTCCCTGAATTAGCACCATGCTTGCCCTAACTGGTAATAACATTAATATGTATAAGTAAGTCTACCGGTAGTTAGAGCAGGGATCTGCGCTCCTTTATTCCGTGCTTGGCTCTGTTACTGTCTCACTGAGTGATCTGTGCACTTGACTTCTGTGTGCTTCAGTTTATTCATCTGAAAAAGGGTTACTAATACTATACTATTTACTTGCCTCACTGAGATGGTCTGAGCAGAACTTAATTAGTGTCAGTAAAGTGCTTTGAGATCTTTAGATGAGGTACATTCACATCTGTGCCTATTATTTGTACAGTGGCAAGGTTCAGAGTGGATATCTGATTGAATGTGTAGGGTGAGGTGTCATGGACCCACATTATGAAGAAAAGTAAGTCGTGTTTGTACAGCGCCTACCACAAGGGGTTCCCAGTTCATGACTAGCGCTCTTAGGTGCTATGATAATACAAATCATAAAAAAGAATAACTGTGCAGGGGTTTCTAGTCTATACAGAGAAGGTGGCAAGGGTAGTTAGGCTTTGTGGCATATAATGGAATGGTAGATACAGGCCAGTGTTTTTTAATGGATTGTATGTAGAGGTAAGATGTGAAAATGTTGTTGTGTTTTCTTGGTTAATAGTGGGAAGGTGGCTTACAAAGAGAAGGTGAATTGGAAGAGCTAGAACTGATCTTTGGGGTGGATGGCTCTTACATGCAGTATTGGGTGGCTGGTGTTCATTAGTGTGCCAGGCATGGGTAAATAGAATGAGAGTGAGTGGCTTGTATTGCAAAGGTTGAAGATGTACAGTGCGTAACAGTAACAGTTTATATCATTGGGAGAGGTGTAGATGGTATAGATGATATACTAACTATAGTGTGAGCTATCTTGAGCCGTACTTTCAAACTTCTGGAGATATTTAATATGCAGTCTTAGCTTTGAACGTCCTAATTTTTGGTTATTTGTTTTTTAAACTAGAACACTCTGTTAGCTTTTTCCCCTTATGTCACTGATCTATATTCACAACCAGAACTCTTCAGAGTATCTGATTTTTTGACACTTAAAAAAATTTGGCCTGTTTTGTTTAAAAAAACAACCCATGTTTGTGAATTGCTTGTGACACTTTCATGTACATTACTGATTTTGAAAATGGACTACTATTATCTCTGTATTTGCTACGAATTAATGAGATGAGAGCCTCCAAAGGACTACAGGCAATTTTTTGCCATCTCATAATTTGAAAACAATTTGGCCAAAAAGCTCCAAGTTTGGCTTAATTTTCTGTCATCATGAGGATTCTGTATCTCCATGTGTCCAGAAAGCTGAACTGTGTATCACATCATCCTGAGTAAGACTGTCATCTTTTCAAGGCAGTGTTCCTGTCATTTTATACTTGTTCTGTAAAGTGCATTGTACACTTACTGAGCTGGGTAAGTAAATAATACTGCAGGATTCCCATGAACATACCTACTGAAAAACTTTGAGTTTTCTTAATAGGAAAAAAAAGAACCTCTCTTGTTTGATGGAAACTCCTGAGTTTCATTTTGCTGAAGTGAGAATGTGTTATGTTTAAGTCTTTTAAGTGAAGTTTTCAGAAAGTCTGTTCTGTTCTGCCATCAGATCAGTGCACCATTAAACCCATTTTGAATGTTTTGATTCTGAATGGTTTTCAATTCTAAAGGCTTTTAGAATATCGAGGTACCATTTTTGTGCTTCTGAAAGATAAAGATAAATTCCTCTATTGGTATTGCAGCTTTACATTGTTAATGCCTAGCTGGAGTCACTCTGATGTAATTATTCAAAGAAGTCTACGCAAGTGGATAATAGCAGTTTATTTAACCCTCCCCCTTCACCACTCCCCTCTCTTTGTCTCTTATAGTTAAGGAAGGGGGGGGGGGGAAATTACTTTGGTACCTAGTATGTATCAGGAAACTAAGATAAATTTCAGAGGCTTAGCACAATGTCGAAGGGTCTTTAAGCACTGAAATATTTTATAGTAACTTTATATATGGTGGAGCTTAGAAAGGGGAGTTTAAATTCATAAGCATAAACAGGAAAACCTTACATCACAGTGTGTGTGTGTGGTGGGGGAGGAGTCTCTCCCTCTCTCTCTCTCTCTCTCACTCCCAGCACACCACTCACAGTTCTTTGTGGTCATGAATTGACTGCAGAACCCAAGCAATAGAGGCAGAGTGGTGTCTACTGAGTTGAGAAAGTATGTGAGAGGATTGTAAAAGCTATTTGCTTCAGAACAGGATCCATCATGCCCCGTCGATGTCCTGAAGAGGAAACTGAGAATGAAATTGCTTTGGAAAGCTAAAATGGTAACTAGAGCTCCCTTACTTCTCTAAAGACTTCCTAGATGGAGAATCCCTATTTCAGGACTGGATTGTATTCTTTCTAAGTGAATCTGGCACACTGATGACATATTTGTGTGCAACTTTTTGTGTCTGCAATCTCTTGAGACCCACTTTTAAAGTCTCTTTCTCATTGTTCTGTATAATTACCTCTCAGTGTGTATTACTGCTTTAAAAATGATGCTTATCTGCAAAGTAATTGACTTTCTGTGTGTGTTTGTGGAGTGGCACAGAAGAGGGAAACATTTGAGAAAGGGAAGTTAGATGAGTCCTTGAGGATGAATTCAGGATTTTTTTTTCTGCCTCCGCAATAGTGGTTTATCTTTGTTTTTCTATTTTGTTCTTTAGATTAGGAAATATAAAATGGAGAATTATTTCAGGTTATGTTTCCACTAAAGTTTTAGTGTGATATTATGGTGCTGCTTCTGCTTTCTGATATTTTTAACTTTCAAAGTCTTAGCCCTGTGAAGTTTTTGTAGCCTGAAATAATATTAAAAACAAAACAGAAGTGCTTTTAGTCCCTCATGTCAAAAGAAATAGACACACTGTATTTTAAATAATTTTTAGTTTCTAAGTTTAAATGATCTCAGCCTATATAATTCCTCTCTTTTAAAGTACAATTCTTTCCATAAAGGAAAACTAAAGAGATTAATTGCTTTTTAAAATGTTTACTAATCAAAACGGAATCATTTCCTCCAAAAAAGACTATAAAACTATTTAAAATATGTGCAAGTCTCGGAAAAAGAACTAAATGGAAAGTCAGGGTATCCTGATACCATAGGAAATGGCAGCTTGCCAAGAGTATCTCAGCATTCCCTCAATCGAAAAGCGTCCTGTATTGCTTTGATTCTTATATTTACTTTGTACAGCCCATCTTGTGCGCTGAGCTCTGCAATAAGCAGTATAGCAGCTGGTACAGATTGTGGTTAGCAGAGAAGGGGGAAAAAGTACCTTTTTTTTTTCTTTCTCTCTTTTTTTCCCCTTCCATGGCAGAGCTCAATTCAGGACGGGGGTGAAGAGGTAGAGGAAGGAGCTGTTTACCATGTCACCCTCAAAAGAGTGCAGATTCAACAGGCTGCCAATAAAGGAGCAAGATGGCTAGGGGTGAGTAAAACCGGCACAGTGGCATCTTGAGAGATTACTTGTAGACTTTGGAGCCCTGGTCCAAAGAGCTGAATTCCACGGCATAGTTATAGTATTAACTTTTAGCAGAGACTGGTTTTAACATTAAAGAACAACTCGGTATCTGCATCGCCTGAAAAAAGTTCTATTGTGTTCAACTCTTAATCTTCTGGATGATATATAAAACTAGGATTTGATCAGTTGCGGTCATGGATCCCATAGTACTTTTTGCAGGTGTAGGGATTTTAGTCCAGGGTCTGATCCTGAAAATTATTGAGCACTCTCAATCATTTCCCTAAGAGTGGTATGTGTTCTCTACCCCTCAGGATCAGGCCCCTGGACCTGGACACATTCTAACTACTGTACCTACATTCTGCCTACCTGTGGACTCAGTCCAGCACCCTTTGAAGTCAATGGAAAAACTCCCATTAGTTACAATGGGAGCAGAACTGGGCTATAATTCCACTGCTTTTTCAGTTGCATACACCATTCATCTTCCCTTTCTGTCCTACACAGTTGTGCAGTGTTGCTGTGTGCTGTTACACAAGTGCAGTGTTTCATCCCAAAGGCAGGTGCATTTTAGTGGTGGGTGAAACAAGGCCTGTATAGAAGTCCAAATACTGCAAGGTGCTGAATGCCCTAAACTCCCATAAGGTCAGACCCTCCATTGGTATCAAATGCCATCACTCCATTAAAGCCAATGGAGCTATGTCAGTACACCGCTTGAGGATCTGGCCCATATTTTTATCTATTTGTAAATTTCTTTCAGAATGAAAGGCACAATACTACACATTCTAGATCAGATTTATTTACCAGATTGAAAAACATCTTTCCTCAATCCATATAAGGTCAATAATTTAAAGGCTCTTAGGGCTACCTTGAGATTTAAATCAAATAGATTTCTTGTCAAGTATCACGGCATAAAGCAACATGTGAGACAGCAGCACTGAAAACACAGTCTAGAAAGATAAGCAAACTTTGCCCTGCATGCAGATAGTGTTCAGAATTTCCCCTTTCCCTATTTCCAAGAAGTACACAGAGTTCTAAGCAGAACAGATTATTTCAAATCTGCTTCCTTTGATGAGTGGCAAATTTCCCATCTCTGCCTCCTGTTTATAGCAGGGTTGGGGGGAAAATATCTGAATGTATTTTTGAGCTCCTGTTAATTGCACAGATGGTAGTTTTGCAAGAGGTCAAAACCATTTTGAGCAAGATTGTCCCACAGATGTAGTCACCACAATTGAAGCACTTTTCAATTGGAGTCACTACTGTTCAGTAGCGTCTATGTATGGGGGGTGGGGCGCTCAAACCTGTAATCAGTGGACAGGTGTCCATGTTATAGAGACCACCACCGCAACTGGCAGGAGTTGGTATACTACTTTGATTGTAGGCAGAGGTCAAGGACTGAAGCGTCATGGAAAATGAACTATCCTTTTATTGCTGGATAGAACTGGTCCCTCCAGGTAAGGATTGAAGTATATTTGTGGGCAGGGAGGCTGCATGTTAGAAAGTCTGCAGCTGTTCTGTTCATAAAGGGAGAAATTCAGTCTCCTGGGCTGTCAGGCTGGCACCTTTTATGAGCAATAATCCTGCACAATTATTTTAAAATCAAAACAGTCCCACAACCCTTTTGTTCACTTTAAGCACTTCAGAACTTAAAATATTTTAAGTCCTTTAAGTGGATGGGGCCTGAGCCTGCTCTCACTGTTGACTTCAGTGGGAACAGGACTGGTCCCCTGGTCGATAAACAGCCCTTATGCTGGAGCATTGGTAATTAATGTGCACTCCATCAGCAATTCTGCCTTAAAAAGCAGAACTGTTTTTTACGAGTGTCATCAGTTTTGTTTTGCTTTACTTTGAAATCTAGAGCTGATGTGGTTTTATTACTCTACGTGTTTAACTTTTTCAGTGGTTTGTAATTGATAGCACTGTATAAAATGAATTACTTCCAAAAAGCCATTGGGTTTCCCAGTGTTGGAGTTCTCTTTCTTTCTAATGATGCTGTAAGTCCTGCCTGTGTGGGTTGCTGATTCAGGGCCAAACTGAAGACTATGGGAGAGTAATGCATACATATCCAACAGCAGGATGTGGGCTTTAGTCTGGAAAATACAGGAACTCTTTATGATTAAACAATTTTTCCTTTAAAAAAGTCAAGAGTGTGTCTTGAGAGTGTCTAGGCTCCCTGGAACTACCAATGCAAATCCTGGAAAGGTCTACTGAGTCCTTCATCCTTCTAAGAAAGAGAAATTGAGTTATTGCAGTGGTGTAGGTGTCTTTCCTTTGTGACTTTAAAAACTGAAGGCCTGTTTACTGTGCATGGATATTAAATATCCTGTGGCATTTTTCATCAGAGTAGTGGTTTGACTCAGTGACCCCAAGTAGCTGCTTTTCAGTAGTGCTGTATGTATAAAGTGCTTTGTAATCCATTTAGATGAAAGGCACTAGGTAAAAATGTAAATTATTGTTTACCATGTTGGAGAGAGTGCTGCAGAATTCATACTGAAAATGTCAGTGAATTAGAAATCTTGTTTATTTCAATTATATCAGAATTTTACGCTTTACAAAGTACCATTGAGTATTGACAGGCTTGAAATCTTGGACAAATTCATCCCTATTGTTATGACACAAAAGACAACAGAGTGAGACCGTGTATGAATCTAGTCCATTCGGTCTGTTTCAGCCTTTCATATTTAAACTTCTTTTTTTAAACAAAATTCCCCACCATAGAGAGCATCCAAAAACACCCATCCCACTGGACCCATTACAACTGAGCGGTCTGCAAAAAGGTCAGTCATAGGGGCTCAGTTAAGCATCTTA
Source organism: Terrapene triunguis (assembly GCF_002925995.2). Taxonomy (NCBI): domain Eukaryota; kingdom Metazoa; phylum Chordata; order Testudines; family Emydidae; genus Terrapene; species Terrapene triunguis. The sequence continues at coordinate 2,198,995 of NW_020664562.1, forward strand.
ACACTTTGCATCCCTATAACTCTAACTAATTTTTGGTGTTTCAAATTTTTGTAATAATAATAAAAAAGACTCCTTGGCTGAGGTCATGTAAGCAAAGGTCTGCCAAGAGTCAAATGCTTATAGCACTAATAAACCTTTCTGAAAATAGGAGTCTGGTATATAAACATCCAACCACTCAGCTTTTGTTTTAGCAGAAGGCTGTGTTTAAGAAGGTATCCTTCACCAGAGTCAATGTTATGAAAGCTAGCTGTAATATTATAAACCTCCATAAGATCATCAGTTTGATCCATTAGATTTAGTTTTAAGTGGTTTTAAAACTTATAACTTGCTATTATTAATTATTTCTGTTACTGTAATGCCAAGGAACCCTAGTCATGGATCAGTATCCTGTTGTGCTAGACACTGTAGAAACACCTACTCCTGCCCCAAAGAGCTTTCAGTCTATATATAAAGCCTGGTCTACACTTGAGGGGGAGGATCGATCTAAGTTACGCAACTTCAGCTACATTATGTAGCTGAAGTCGACGTGCTTAGATCTACTCACCGCGGTGTCTTCACTGCGGTAAGTCGACGGCTGACGCTCTCCTGTTGACTCCACCTGCGCCTCTCGCCCTGGTGGAGTACTGGAGTCGAAAGAAGAGGGCTCGTCGGTCGATTTATCGCATCTAGACTACATGCGATCTAGACTAGATCGCTGCCCGTCGATCTAGCAGGTAATGTAGACAAGCCCTAAGACAAAAGATGGATACAGACAGACGGGAGGACTACAAGGAAACAATGAGACCGTATTGGTCCACGTGGTATGCAGTACTCTCTGCATACCAGCAGCTTAACTGTTTTATGGATGTTTATGGGTAGCTCCTCCCAGGCATGAGGGGCAGCATGAGAAAGCACAAAGGTGTTTGTTTTAAAATGTAACAGTTGGGCTATGGAGGCTGGCCTCTTGGGCCAATGGGAGGTGGAAGTCGACCTCTCAATAGTCAATGAGAGATGATGGGTGGAGTGGGGATGGGCTGTTGAAGGACCTTCAAAGTGAAGACAAGTAGCTATGTTTGATGCAATAGAGAAGGGTGTGCCGGTGGATGGCGGTAGAGAGAGAGGAGACATACTCACAGTGACAGTCTAGAAAAATGATCTTTGCAGTAGCATTCTTAATGGGTTTGAGTGGGGTTTACATTTGGCAACACCAGAGAAAAGGATACTGCAGAGAGAAAAGGATGTTGAGATGCAATATGATGAGATCCTGGATGAGAGTTTCATCTGTGTTCTGGATAGGAAAGCTGGTATCTTAAAGATGTTATACAGAAAGAATCTGCTAAATTTACACTTAGCCTGGAAGTGAGAGACAGAGAGAGGTCCAAGTTGAAAATGGCACTCAGGTTACAGGCCTGCATGTCAGGCAGGATGGTGATATTGTCCACAGAGATTGAAAAAGGAAGTAGCAGGGAGGACTTGGAGGGGAGAGGAGATTAAGAACTCTGTTTAAGTCATGTTGAGTTTGAGCTGATGCCTAGAGATCCACATGATTTTAGTTTGGGCAGAAGGAGACAGTCTGGAGTAGAAAGGTAGATCTGAAAGCTGTGAGCATAGAGATTGTAGTTGAGTTTGTGTTTGCAGAGGAGATTACCCAGAGATAAGGTTTGGGGAGGAGGTGAGGAGGATTGGCTGATGGAGGGATTAGAGTAGGAGAACCAGGGGAGGACAGAGTCAAGAAGAAGAGCATGGTTGGTGGTGTTGAAGGCAGCTGAGAGGTCAAGGAAGATGAGGATGGAGTACTGGTTCTGAGCTTTGGCTAAGAAGAGGTAATTGGAGACTTTGACGAGAGTGGTTTCAGTGGAGTGCAAGGGGTGGAAGCCAGATTGGAGCCTAGGGTGGAAGTGGGAGAGAGGAACACCAGACAGCAACTGTAAACAACATGTTCAATGAACTTAGAGATGAAAGGGAGGTGAAATAGTAGTTGGAGAGGCAGGTGGAGTCAAGGGTGGGTTTTTTGTGATAGCAGAGATTAAAGCATGACTGTATTGCCAGCTGAAAGAGTCAGACAAGAGTGAGAAGGTAAGGGGAAGAGTAAGGGAGAGAACAAGAGTGAGTGTGAAGAAGACCAGAAGGTGGGATAGGGTTTCTTGCGCAAGTGGAGGGGTTAGAGGAGGAGAGCAGGTGAGAAGCTTCTATGTCTGTCATGGGGAGAAGAAGGAGAGAGAGAGTTGTGGAGGTGGGGAAGGAAAAGCAAGCCACGGGGAGGAGGAAGCTCTCATTGTATTTTGTCAGTTTTCTCTTCTGAGAAAGAAGTGGAGGTGGGAGAAGGGGAGGGTTTGAGGAGTGAGTGATGGTGGTGAAAAGGTGGCTGGGATTGCGATTGTGTGATCCAGTTAAGTTGGAGAAGTAGAGTTACTTACCTAGGAAGATGGCAGAACTGAAGGAGAAGAAAACAGAATTTTGTAGTGGAGGAAGTTGACCTGGCACAGGATTTCCACCAGAGTAATTCCGCAGCATGAGAGTCGAAGCAAATGAGTGGATATTGGGGGTGAGGCTGGGCTGGTGGTTGGTAGGGCAGACCTTGCAATGGGAGAGAGGGGCAAAAGAGTCAAGGGTGGAGGAGAGTGAAGTGTGGAGAGAATCAACAACCATATAAATGAAAGAAAAGGGGAGGGAGTGCAGGGAGAAGTCTGAGAGCAAATGAGAAATCAGCAATGCTGGTGGACTGGAAGTCATGGAAAGGCTGAGTGACCGGCAATAGTGTGGGGGACTGATGGGCAGTGCTGAAAGGCATGAGGTAATGGTCAGAGAAGGGGAAATCAGCAACAGACATAGGTGCTGATTCTGTGGGTGCTCTGGGGCTGGAACATCCACAGAGGAAAAATTGTGAGTGCTGAGCACCCACTGGCAGCACCCCTAGCAGCTCCCCCCAGTGCCTCCTGGCAGGCCCTGCAAATCAGCGCCTCCCTCTCCCTCCCCACGCCTCCCACCCGCTGCAATCAGCTGTTTTGCGGCGTGCAGGGAGGGAGGGGGAAGGAGCAAGGACACAGTGCGCTCGAGGGAGGGGCGGAATTGGGTGGGAAGAGGTGGTGCCTTGGGGGAAGAGGTGGAGTGGGGGCGGGGCCTGAGGCAAGGTACCCCCCGACGCTTTGGAAAGTCAATGCCTGTGGCAACAGAGACAAGAGAATGAGCTGTGCTTGATGAAGACCAAGTCAAGTGATAGGCTCTTTTGGTGAGTGGGAGAACCGAGCCAGGGCTGCAGGTTAAATGAAGACATGCAGGCCAGGAAATGTGCAGCTAAGGGGTCAGGTGGGTCATTAACATGGAGCTGAAGTTCTTGAGGATGACTGTGGCAGACTGAGAAGAGAAAGCTAGGAACTGAAATCAGAGAGGAAGGCTGATGGGGAGGAGTGAGTTGAGTGGATGGTAGATGACAGCAACATAGAGGGACAGAGGAGAGATGACTCTATGCAGTGCTGTTCAAAAGAGAAGAAAAAGGGAGATGGGGGAGGAAGCGGTAGGAATGGGAAAGGAGAAGCCTGACATCTCCAGCATGGGCTGATCTAGGCAGGGAGCGTGAGAGAAGGAGAGGCCTCTGTAAGAGAGGGCAGCTGCAGAGTCCCCTGACAGAGGACGGGATTGAGGTCTGAGAGCCAGGAGCTGGAGGGAATGAGCTATGAAGAGGTTGTGGATGACTTTTATCTTTGTAGACATGGATTGGGCATTCCAGAGACATCAAGGGAAAGGAGGGGATGGGCATGAGGCTCAGAATGGTGTCACAAGTGGAGAGGGCAGGGATCGATGAAGGCCCAGAGTTGGGACAAATGTTACCAGAGGTGAAGAAGAAGAGGGGTGGAGCTGGAATTGTGCTGATGGGAGGAGAGGGGATGGAGGGGGGCGGGGAAAGAGGAGCAGGTAGAGCTAGTGGGAACGGTAGTGGGGTGAAGGTAATAAGGATAGGGAAATGGAGCCAGTGTGGGAACGCCTGGAGGAGAACGGATGCTATGATGCAAAAGAGAGGCATGATGAGAGTCATGGGTGAGTGACAGATGGTCAAAATTACAAAAATAAAGTTTGAAAAATGTTGTGAAGCTTTACTTCTAAAAGGCAGCTGGAGTGTGTTGTTTCACCCTGCCAGGGAGGAGAAAGTGGAGGGCCATGCTCCGACCTGGAAAGATCTGGTTGGGAGGGAAACACCCTGGAACAGAAGTGGCTCTCTGGTGCTTGTAGAAGATAGAAACCACGTGAAGCTGATTTCCCGCACCTTACAAATGATAGCTAAGCTTTGAGAGACAACCTTCAAATCATAATTTCTCCATTTCTTGATGGGAGATACAGACTAGTGTACTGTAATAGCGGTTCTTACAAAGGATCTCAGATGTGCCTTAAGAAGACGGGGAACCTGCTAAATAAATAACTGGCCAGTGAGATCAATTTCAGTAGCCCATTCAGCCTAATTCAGTTAGCTTTATGGCTTTGTTTACTTCCAAAGTGTGAGGTTTCAGAGATGTGACTATTTCTTTTTGCTTAGTTTTTGGCCATAGTTAAGCTTTTGTCCTGTGGGGTTTTTATGTTTTGGATCAACCTGTCTGGGGGGTGTCTTTGATGTTGTTGGACTGGGTATAGAGTTGAGCATGCTCCTCTTTTAGATGCTAACATATAATTGAAATAAACATTAAGCTGCTGTGGGAGGGTAGCTTAATACAGACCTGACCACTTGCAGTTTTGCGTTGGATCTGAAGGGCTGTGAAGTATTTGCTAAATATCTTTTCTGAGAATCTCATATTTTTGTTTCAAAACTGGATTACAATTAATTGCCTCATACACAGAAAGCTGGATATGATGCCTTGCTTGGCTTCTAAGCACAGCTTCAGTCACAGGCATTGCCAGTGAGGTTATATTGGGTAATTCACTCAGAAAAACATCATTGGAACGTTAATCTAACTTTTTACTCCAGATGTGGTTCCCTCTGTCTGGGTCCCTAGCCACATTTATAGCCTTGGGAGCAACCCTCCCATTGGGGTTTTGAAAAAGATCTTTGAAAATAAGTTATATTTTAGACTGGATTTTTGTCTTTCCAGCCCCTGCCTGCCAGGGATAGATTAAGACTTAAATGGAACCTAGAGCCACCAAAACTTCAGGAACACCTAAAACTTCAAGTCCCCTGTGGACAGACTTCATCTGAGCCCACCTTACCCTTGGACAGACTCTGCGAGCTTCAAGATGTCCTTTTATCTTAGATCCCTGAACTTCTTGTTAAGTGCAGCTTCCTAGCCCACTCAGCAGACAAGGGCTTGGCATTTGTTTTGTCACCAGCTTACTGCTGCATTTGGGCCACTTCTGACTAAGGCAGCTCAGATTCCTGTGGTCTGTCCCTCCACTACACAACTGAAGGCAGGAACTGGTGGGAGCAGTTCTAATGATGTGTTTGGCAAAAGCAGCAGAATAGTTCCCAGGGATCTGGCAGGCATTATCCCAGCAGACACCATGCTGGGTTACTGTCTGTAGTAAGAGAGATTTTTCCCTTTCTGCCTTCTTTCCTATGGGACTGTCTTGGGGATGAGCAGGACACCACCCTCCTTGTGTGACTATATAAGGACATCTTGCACTAGCTGTCGCTATGCTCCCTGTGTTCTGGGGAGCCCAAAGACTATTCTTTCCTGTTTCTTCCCTCCCCATGACCCCCAAGAACAAGCCATCAAAAAGAGGGAAAAGGAGGCCTTACTGTAGAAGATGAACATCTTGTCACCATCCAGAATGATCACTTACTAAGCTTTTAAATTGTCATTGTGTAATTCTTGCACCAGTGGTGCCTATGAAGGAGTAGTAGTCATGTAAAGATTTGACTGTCGATCTGACTTGAGAGAATTGCTTGTGACATACTTCAAGCGTATCTGTGATACACAAGCACATAACAGCACTTTACACAATAATTGAACTCCACTGGTATCTTTCTCAGGAAGTGTGTGGTGCTCATCTGCCTACAGTATCATTCTCAGGAGGACAGTGGGTTCTCATTTAGTTGCAGTGTCTTTCTCAGATGATCTGCAGTAATAACACCAGCTCTCTAACACCACATTCTACAGGCCATTACCCTCTGATCCCACTGAGGGTTACCAAAAGAAGCACACCATTTGCTCAAGAAACTCCCTGAAAAAGCACAGGAACAAATCTGCACAGACACATCCCTAGAACCCCGACCAAGGGTATTCTATCTGCTACCCAAGATCCATAAACCTGGAAATCCTGGACGCCCCATCATCTCAGGCATTGGCACCCTGACAGCAGGATTGTCTGGCTATGTAGACTCTCTCCTCAGGCCCTATGCTACCAGCACTCCTAGCTATCTTCGAGACACCACTGACTTCCTGAGGAAACTACAGTCCATTGGTGATCTTCCAGAAAACACCATCCTGGCCACTATGGATGTAGAAGCCCTCTACACCAACATTCCACACAAAGATGGACTACAAGCCGTCAGGAACATTATCCCCGATAATGTCATGGCAAACCTGGTGGCTGAACTTTGTGACTTTGTCCTCACCCACAACTATTTCACATTTGGGGACAATATATACCTTCAAGTCAGTGGCACTGCTATGGGTATCCGCATATGCTACTATAAGGTGGGTGCATAACTGGCTGGATAACC
>NW_020664562.1:2206022-2216833 GCF_002925995.2 Terrapene triunguis
ATCTACCAATGTGATATATGTCATCATGTTCCAGCTATGCCCCTCTGCCATGTACATTGGCCAAACCGGACAGTCTCTATGCAAAAGAATAAATGGACACAAATCAGACGTCAAAAATTATAACATTCAAAAACCAGTCGGAGAACACTTCAACCTCCCTGGTCACTCAATTACAGACCTAAAAGTTGCAATTCTCCAACAAAAAACTTCAAAAACAGACTCCAACGAGAAACTGCAGAACTGGAATTAATTTGCAAACTGGACACCATTAAATTAGGCTTGAATAAAGACTGGGAGTGGATGGGTCATTACACAAAGTAAAAACTATTTCCCCATGCTAATTTTCCCCCTACTGTTACTCACACCTTCTTGTCAACTGTTTGAAATTGGCCATCCTGATTATCACTACAAAAGTTTTTTTTCTCCTGCTGATAATAGCCCACCTTAATTGATTAGTCTCATTAGAGTTGGTATGGCAACACTCATTTTTTCATGTTCTCTGTGTATATATATCTTCCTACTGTATTTTCCACTGCATGCATCCGATGAAGTGGGTTTTAGCCCACGAAAGCTTATGCCCAAATAAATTTGTTAGTCTCTAAGGTGCCACAAGTACTCCTTGTTCTTTTTGCTGGTACAGACTAACACGGCTACCACCGTGTAACCAGTAATAATTGTGTTGCTGTTAACTAGCAGGGTAAAATTCAGTGATGTTATTGCTTTGAAGATCGGATAAACTGAAGAAATAACAAATCAGTTCATGCTGAAAGGAAATTACCATTTTTGTTCTGGAAGTTATAAGATGTAGGTCACTGTTAGGGTTAAAGGAATGTTGGCAAGCAGTGTGGTTATGTGTCATTGGAAAGCCTCGGAGAAGCAACATATGAGCTGCGTTGAGACATTGTAAAGAGAGGAGACCTGGAGTAACCATTAGTTTACAATTTTTTTGACGTTTTCATCTAAGGATCAGGCTGCTGTACAGTGGATATGTTTGTCACGCTTGGTTTTAAATTTAGCCTTTGTAAAGTTAATTAAAAATATGTTCAGTGACAATCTAGAAATGCAGGCTTTCAACTTGTACTTTTCATTACTGCTTTAGAAATCTACTTGCCAAATAAATACTCTACTACAAAAGTATTCTAATAGTCTGAAATCAAGAGGGAAATGCAGGCAATATGCATGCATCAATAAGCAAATGTTATAGTGCTGCTTGTCATCAGACTCAGAACTATTCCAGAATTGGTAAAATACTAAATTAATTCATAAAACATACTTCTCATCTCCAAACACTAGAAAGTACCTATTGGGTTCAGACCATTACATCTGCTAGGGACCAGTTCTGAGCCCATTAAAATCGGTCGCAACACTGCCATTAACTTCACCGGTGCAGGATTAGGCCTGTAGTGTCTATCCTTTAAAGGCTAACATGAGCTTTATGTGTTTCTGTAAAGCCCCTTTTGTAAACCTCAAAGCATATCACAGAAATAGATATAGAAATCACTAATACATATAGAAATACATTTAGGGCCAAACTGTGAAGTCCTTATTCTGGTTTTACTTAGTCATTCTCAGGCAAAACTTGTATTGAAGACTGTGGGAGCTTTGCTTGAGTGAAGACTGAGGAAAATATTCAATAAGGACTTCTGGATTTGGGGCCATGGAAATCAAGATACTACGTATAACAATCACTTCACTTCACATAGCTGCTGCTTAACACAACACAGTACCGTTCTATCAATAGTTTAGAGACTGGAAGTGAAGTAAAAGAACATAGGAAAGAACAGAATTACCAGGAACATAAGTGAGCATGATTTGTTGGGGAAGAGTCAACACGGCTTTTGTAAAGGGCAATCATGCCTCACCAATCTATTAGAATTCTTTGAGGGAGTCAACAGACATGTGAACAAGAGTGATCCAGTGGATATAATGCACTTGGACTTTCAGAAAGCCTTTGACTAGGTCCCTCACCAAAGGCTCTTAAACAAAGTAAGAAGTCATGGGGTAAGATGGAGGGTACTCTCATGGATCAGTAACTGGAAAAACATTGATTTTTATAGGTTTCTTTTTAATCAGAGAATTTTGTTTTTTTATCACAGAAAACTAGGATTCCTGCTCATAAATGATCTGGAAAAAGAGGTAAACAGTGAGGTGGCAAAGTTTGCAGATTATACAAAATTACTTAAGATAGTTAAGTCCAAAGCAGACTGCGAAGAGTTACAAAGGGATCTCACAAAACTGGGTGATTGGGCAACAAAATGGCAAATGAAATTCAGTGTTGATTAATGCACTTTGGAAAACATAATCCCAACTATACATACAAAATGATAGGGTCTAAATTAGCTGTTACCTCTCAAGAAGGTGAACTTGGAGTCATTTGTGGTTAGTTCTCTGAAAATATCTGCTCAATGTGAAGCAGCAGTCAAAAAAGCTAACAATGTTAGAAACTTATCCTCAGTTCATGGAGGATAGCTCCACAATGGCTATTAGCCAAGATGGTCAGGGGTGCAACCCCATGTCCCTAGCTTCTCACTTCCAGAAGCTGTGTGTGGACAACAGTGGATGGATCGCTCAATGATTGAATATTCTGTTTATTCCATCTGAAGCACCTGGCATTGGCCAGGGTTGGAAGACAGGATGTTGGGCTAGATGAACCATGGGTCTGACCCAGTATGGTTGTTCTTATATCCAATTAAAATGATAGTGAGCTGGCATTCTTACAACGCCTATCATCAAAATGCTTTTCGAAGCACTGCCACAAATACTGACTGGACAGACTAACTAGAAAATCTTATGGTGTGATGTAGTATAAAGGTTTCATATGCATACATTTGGTTTGGGCACGTAATTTATGAGTGACATTGTTACCTGGGCTTTTGTGCTGGGTTATGTTTTGTGGGGGAGGAGGAACTATTTCTGAGGTAGCTTGTTTTTTTTGTTTTTGTTTTTAAAAAGGAGCTCTTTGAAGTTTCTGAGGGGTTTGAAATGTTAGCATAAATCCTGGGGGAGATGGATTAGTTGTCAAAGATGCAAGGTATTATTTATTTCATGGCTGTACAGTTTATCATGAGTATCTTCTCCACATATGTGATGTATGCAGTATAATTCCAGTTATCTGACAATCCTAGTTATCTGAATTCACAGTCTGTCCCCAATGTAGCCCTTAGTTAATAGCACTTCCATTTATCCAAATGCCTGGTAATCCACAACTTTTGGTTGCCCCCATTTGGATAAATGGGAGCGTACCATATATGGAAAGCAATAACTATTTAATAACACACAGCAACATAATGATACATTTTAGGACAGGAAGTGAATTAACTATAGCCCTCAGGGAAAAGATCTGGGCTTCACTGTGGACAGTTCTATGAAAATATTTACTCACTATGCAGCAACAATCATGAAAACAAAGCAAATGTTAGGTTCTATAAAGAGGTGGGGGGAGAAAACATTGCTAAAAATATTGTAATGCTGTTAGATAAATTGTGTTGAGATCTTCTCACACCATCTCAAAAAGATGTAACATAAACAGAAGAGGTCCAGAGATGGGAAATGAAAACAGTTAGAGGCCTGGAGAGACTTTCAAATGAAAAGACACTGAAATTATTAGGATTGTTTAATTTAGGCCGTGACTTCATAAAGTCTTGTTAATTGAACTATAAGCACAGGTATAAGCCTTTGCAGGATTGGGGCCTTACAGAAGAGATGAATAAGCGGGCATGAGAAAAGTATATTAAAATAATGAATGGTATAGGGAAGGTAAGCTGGCTGCTCCTGTTTTCCTTATATCAAGGAGATGTTCAATGAAATTGAAAAGTGATAATTTTAAAATGGAAATACATTTTTATACCAGCCATAATTAACCTGGCGGACATATTGCCGGAAGGTGTAATTGCACAGCTTAGAAGGATTCAAGAAGAAATAGATATTTATGTGGATAATGAGAACAATCACAGTTATATTAGATAAGATTAGAAGAGAGAAACTTTCATGCTTCAGGGCATAAAATAACCACAAATTTCCTGGGTCTAGGAAGACTGTTTCCCAATGGGCAGGTTATTCCACAATGTCTGATATGAGAATTCTTGTACCTTCCTTTGAAGCATCTGGTTCTGTCCATTGTCAGAGACAGTGTGGACCACTGGTCAGGTCTGATGTGTCAATTACTTTGTGCCTATATTCATCAGTTTCTTTTTCCAGTTTGACCGCGGTCAGAATTTAGATAGGCAGATTACAATTACTCACAGTAGAATTTGACAGTAAACCATGGCTAATACCTTTAAACTCATGAAAAGTGCCATGAGAACTTTAGTGACCAGTAGATGTTAGGACCTTATTATAACATAATTTGTGATTTCCCTGTGGGCCTGTTTTTCAGAAGTGCCGAGCACCTGCAACCTCATTTCTAGTCAATGAGACCTGTGAGTACCCAGCTCCACTGAAATAGGTCCTGTATTATTTTCTTTCTGCAAAACAGGCTGTATCTCATACTGTTCTGTGTGGGTTTGCGTGTATCCAGGAATCATGTGGCTTGCTCTTTGCTTTACTCTACCCAGGTATATAATAGCCCTTATTAAAAAAAATAAAAAGGCAGCCTAAACTGTGAATAGCACACTACATGTGGCCCCATCAGGCCCTTATGCCATGGAAGAATATTGTCCTTTGACTTGTGTTCAATACCCTTTATTTATACACTGCAGAATTGTGTTTGCTTGTTATTACTGCTTCTAAGCATTGTGCTGAAAGATTTAATGTTCTGCCTACTTTAACCCCTCAGATCTTTCCCCGATCTGTGTTCAGTAGTGCATGACCTTTGAGGGTAATACTTTTGTCAGATTTTCCTGCTAGCCTCTTACATTTCTCTACATTTAATTTCATACGTCTTCTGTTGCCCATTCTCCTAACTCATCAGAATGAGGCTGGCCTTTGATTTTGATGACAGCTTTTGCAAGTAAAGTGAAATTGGCAAATTTGGTAGTTCCCACCTGGGTGTGAAAATGTCTGCCATTTTGCATGGTAGAATGACCTGTGATCAGCCTTTTGCTCCATCAAACAACTATGGCTAAGGCCTGATAGGCTTTTTTGGTCCCAACGTGATACTGATGTACAAACTAAAGCCCTAATTTTGCAGTCAGCTCTGTAGGGGCAGAGTTTTGCACTAGTAAGGTGCTCATTGCTGGCTTGAGCACAAATGAGATTATAGCTGCCATTCCAAAACGCTTCCTCCTGCATCTTTACATCTCCTATCATTTAAAAAATAATGTGACATAAGTATCACCAATGTTCATTAAGAATAAACTGTATATTTCATTCTCTTGAATACATTATATATTACTTACTTACTATGCAAATTTATGGAGAACATGAATACCCGAAATGTGTCATCTAAACTAGAGACACATCATGATCTGGGAGTCAAGAGTCCTAGATTCTATTTCCAACTGCTATGGACTCGTGTTGCCTTGAACAAGCTATCTGACTTCTCTGTGCTTTCGTTTCCTCATCTATGATAAGCTTACCCATATTTGTAAACTACTTTGAGATCCTTGGATCAAAGTATTATATTTTATTATCCTGGCATAATGTACATGCCCCTGTACAAGCAGTTCTGTACGGGGGCAAAATTTTCTTGATCCACACTATGAAACTCTGTTGTGTATACTAGTAGTGCAGTGACTGTGTAGATAAATACACTCAAAAGCTCACACACAGGCACAGTCTTGAATATTAGAACCTGTTTTGTTAAGAGGAAGGATTTTGGCAAAGGCACTGGGGTTGATCCCCCACTCTTTCTAAAAACTGCCCTTTGACTTCCATGCAGACCACACCGGAGTTGAGCAAAAGCGCATAGTTTAACGTACACAGGTTAGTACTTTCCTGGAAGGGGGCTGCTGTGTCAGCATTTGGAATGCATTCAAGTGCTAGTATGTGACCTGTACCCTCAGCCTCATGGGCCAGAGCCAAGAATGCTACCCACTGAACCATAAAGACACCAATAAGGTGTCGGCATTTCAAACTCTTCCTCTGCGTGACGTTGCTATACTCCACTCTTTCATCCATTTTTTCTTTTAACATTCTTCCCACCCTTTGCTCTGGGGAGCAGTTTAACGTCTAAGTATTGGTTTTTCCTTTCTTTCTCATATACATATTACAGCTCTTCCATGGAGGTTCCATTCTTGTGCCTATTCTTTTCTCCTCGCCATTAGCTTAAGATATATACCCAGCAGCTTTTTCTTCCTTCTTGGACAGTTCATGGGTTCTCTGTTCAGGTGCAATAATAATATAAGAAATATTATATATTTCAGTTATATATAGTAACATCTTTCATCCAAGGATCTCAAAATAATTTACCAGCCTTAATTAAGCTTCATAATAGCCATGTACCAGGAAGTAGGTATAAGTCAGCCCACCTTGTAGAGCCCCTGTGTCAACTCTTCAGAGAGCCCCAGTGCCTGTTACCCCAGCATTAAAGCTTATATAATAACTACTGTCACATACACTAAGTCCAGAGTAGTGTCCTCCTGAATGAGCTGTTCCAAAAGGCAGCTAGCCGTATGTTGTATTCCCCTGTATATAAGGTCATTAGAGGAGCTGATGAGACTTTTGGGCTGCAGTGTTATCTGAGTGCAGATACAGTTCTCTGTGTCTTTCTGAATTAACCCAGATTCCACAGTTTCATTACTTCCTCGATGTGTATGAGACATTTGTTGAAAAATGGCATGCAAGAGGGGAAGTTGGAGGACAGTTTAAGTATCCAATAGAAACAAATACACACAGCAAATATTTTATTTTGAAGACAGCCATTCATCACTTCTACCACTTTCTTTCTGTGTAGTACCTCCTGCCCTTACTCTTTGTCCATTTGTCTTTTTAGACTGGAAGCTCTTCAGCACAGAGACAGTGTCTTGTATTTTGATACAGTAGCTAATGTGGGTGCTGTTGGGAACAAATAATAAGTACTAATAATGCACTCCATTTGGAAATCAAGTTCCTTGCATTTTTAAATACCAGTTCTTTTCTCCCATTGAGTGCTCCAGATTGATGCTGGCTGGGTTGTCAGTGTGCTGGCTGCGTTTGCTGTACAAAATGTGAATGAACTCTTGCGCACTTACTCAAGCCACAAGACTTTCATTCCTCTTTATGCAAAAACAATTCTCTGTTTAGAAAAACACTGATTGGCAAAAAGCGCTAAAGCAGAGAAGAGAAGAACACAGGGTGCCAGCTCCTGTTGTGACATTTAAAACAATATCAAACAGGAAGATGTAAGAACACCCGGGGGAGCACTTGCTTTGTCTTCCGCCCTCATGTTAATTGTTTTGCATGTAAGCTATACTTGCTTTATATCCCCATTCGATGCTATCACATGCGTGTGTCTGATTTAGCTTTAGTTAAATAAAGATTTGAGCTAAAGTTAAATAAGCCACTCTTAAAACAAAATAGGAGTGTCTACACACACTTCAGCGTGGTAGCCGTCAGGGCTGGCTCCAGGGTTTGGGCTGCCCCAAGCAGCCAAACAAAAAAAGATGCGATCGTGATCTGCGGCGGCAATTCGGCGGGAGGTCCTTCGCTCCGAGCAGGAGTGAGGGACCGTCCGCCAAATAGCTGGACATGCCGCCCCCTCTCCGAAGTGGCCGCCCGAAGCACCTGCTTGGTAAGCTGGTGCCTGGAGCCGGCCCTGGTAGCCGTGTTAGTCTGTATCAGCAAAAACAGCGAGGAATCCTTGTGGCATCTTAGAGACTAACAAACCAAATAAATTTGTTAGCCTCTAAGGTGCCACAAGGACTCCTCTTTGTTTTTACAGAATTCAGCATTGCCTTAACCAAGTTATCTGATTTATATTAAACTAGTGCAATTTTCTCATCTAGACGAGGCCTACGTCTGTGGGGATGGATTAGTGGGTAAGGGATGCAGTCATAGGTATGTGATAATTTGCACAGATAAGTGATATATTTGTTAACCATATGCCTATGCAATGTACCACATACCTAGCATTTAGAGCATGGGTATTACAAACATATGTATGGCAGCTATATACTGTGTATTTAGTATATATGAATAATACTGTTTTTTCATTTTTGTTCTTGTGAGGAAAGAATCTTACAAGTGTGCATGGTCAAATCTCTAATGAGTACTTGGTAGTTAAGCCAAATTGCATTTTGATCATGTTAATTCTGTTGAAAACTGAACAAATATATTTGGACTCTGTTTGTGTTTAAAGAAATGCTGAAGATGGTAATTTTTAGTATTGGGTAACAACATGATCTTATTATTATTACTTTCTCTGCTCTGGCCCCACACTTGAGAAATATCTCGCTGTTTCAAAATACAGGGCAGTTAAAAAATAAAAACCACAGAAATGAGGTTTATAATGTACCGATCTTTTATTTATGCTTAGTTGTACAAATTCTTTAATGCTGACCTGTTTGTTTTTTTTAAATAATTTTTTAAAAGGCTGGTGGTAGAGACTTTGCATTGAGTAATTGATATAAAACATATCAAACGTTTCCTTTATTTTTCTCAATAAAATGGCTTATGTTACCTGCTCAATTTAATTTAAAATATGATTACACATACCCCTCTTTCAAAACCCATTTAATCTCACCTCAGCTACAGTTTTATTTCCCAGCTCTCCATTCAGTGTGTGTGTGTGTGATTGATTGCTAAAGTTAAATAATCCACTCTTAAAACAAAATAAGAGTGTCTACACAGAGTTCAGCTCTGCCTTAACCAAGTTAACCGATTTACATTAAATTAGTGCAATTTTCTCATGTAAACAAAGTGTACGTCTTGGGGAGATGGATTAGTAGTTAAGTGATGCAGACAGTGAAAATCTGTCGCTCCTGCATGATTATTTACATTGGATTCAATAGCAGTTTTCTCTGATTTCTTGAGTCAATATGATTTTAGTTTTCATTCTGTGCCATACAATGCTGTGTACTGTTTAAATAAGCTTTGTAATCTGAAAGCAAAGCCACAGATCCAATCAGAGTAAATAAAGCTATGTAGACTTATGCAATATGTTTATATGCAGTAGTTCTGCAATAGAATTATTGCTTGCAGCATCTTTAAATCCATCTCAAGTTCAGCAGTATTGTTTACTGTCTCCCACAGTCGTTCTTTGTTTCTAGCAAGTGAACAGGAAGTGATTATTAGCTTAACAAATAAGTTAAATCACATTCCTGGAAAGAAAAATGTTGTAACTTTTCTTTTTATGGGGGAAGGTATTGCAATTTTTAAGAACCCCAAAATATAATTACTACTTAAAAAAAAAAAAGTCCTTACTCCTTTTGCCTACACGTGAATCTTGTTTTTCTTGATGTTGACCTTGTATTTTCATACTACGAAGTGACTTTTGCCACATTAAAACTATCTGAATATATTTGCCGTATTGATAATTCCTATGACCAAACAGGAGAGTGCAGAACTGGGGGAAAACCATCCCTGTGAGCAAATGTTGAGTGTGGTTAAGAGATCAGAATTCCACTTTGACAAATTTAGTTTCTGTTTCTGTATCTAAATTGTGAGCAACTTCCTGCAGTTGAAGTTTTGTGGGAGTAAGGAGAGCAGGATCATTCCCTGGAAAACCTCCACTCTGTGTATGCATGGTGTAATCAGCGTAATCTGCAATGTCTGAGCAGGTTGAGAAGGTGAGGATTATGGAGAACTTTGGAATCACTGAGCACAAGCTTGCTTAATGCAGTTTGGGAAGGCATGAGTTCATGGAGTGCAGCTGGACAAGGGGATGGATTTCAGAAAGCCAATTCTGGGAAATGATGACGTCTAGGGCCATGTTGTCCTCTCCTCTGGTAAAACCAGTAGGAGTAGCACAGAGGATCAGTCACCTGGCAGAGTTTCTAATGAAGATTTCCCGCAAGACACAGAGGGTGGGGTACTGCAGATGAGCTAGGGGGATTACTTATTTTATTATTTTACAGCACCTAGTAGTGTGCTGGCTATTTCACCATACAGATAAGACATGATCCCTGCACTGAAAAGATTCCAGTCTAATTTGACACAATGGTAGAATGAAGAAGTAACAAAACAAACAGGTGGAGATTAGGGAGGAAAGAGAAGGGGACAAAACAGTAAGATAGCAGTTAGTCAGTAAAGGCATGTGCCCAGCACAGTGAAGTTGACTTACTTCTTGTGGCGTGGTGATACAGATGAGTCTTCAGGAGGGATTTGAATGTAGAACGGTCTCAGGGGGTGAGCTCTGGTAGGGCAGTTCATCTGTATGGGGTGGTACAGGAAAAGAGATGGGGATAGCTGAGGGAGCACTGAAGCTGGCATCATTGCTAAATTGAAAGGTTAAGGGTGGTGCAATAGGAGACTATGTAAATGGGCAAGGTTATGCAAGGATTTGAAGATGAGAATAAGAAAAACTAAATGGCATGGAGGAGAAGCCAGTGTAAAATTTCAAAGATGGGTGTGGCACAAGCAGATTGACAGGCTAGGAAGATGATTTCCTGGCGTTTTATCTAATCTAGTTTTAGAAGACACAGGGGACTTCTAAGACTAGATTAGATAAAACGCCAGAAAATGTACCGTGGGAAACTATGCTGCAGTGATAGGGATATGGATTAGATTAGTTAAATGGTATTTCTTTCTGTAGTTTCTATAATTCTTCCATGCGGGATCTTTCTAATACACACAGACAATGTGGTTCTGGAAAGACCAAAAGGGAATAAGGCTAACTGGTTTTTCCAGATCAGCTCTTCAGACTAAGCTGTGTAAGTGGTTAAAGTAAGGAAGCAAGATTACTAGTAACGTACATGAGTAAAGCTACGTCTTCACTACGGGGGGGGGGGGGGGGG
>NW_020664562.1:2216933-2228707 GCF_002925995.2 Terrapene triunguis
ATTTAAGATACGCAAATTCAGCTACGCGAATAGCGTAGCTGAATTCGACGTATCCGAGCCGACTTACCCCACTGTGAGGACGGCGGCAAATCGACCTCCGCGGCTCCCCCATCGACGGCGCTTACTCCTACCTGCGCTGGTGGAGTACAAGCATCGATTCGGGGATCGATTGTCGCGTCCTGACGAGACGTGATAATTCGATCCCCGAGAGATTGATTTCTACCCGCCGATTCAAGCGGGTAGTGAAGACGTAGCCTTAGGCTGGCTGCTAAATTCGTGCAATTTATGTTAGCCATTTAAGCAACCTTTTCACTTAGTTATTCACATGATATATCGTATAGTCTGCCTTTGCAGCACATAATGCATATCTAAGTATATTATGAAAAAGCATTATGGTGGTGTTGTAAAGGCTAATGTTTTATTTTAAAAGATATGTATGTTGTTGTCAGTTTTTCTTGTTCATTTAGGGTAGTTGGATTTGTGCTATTGCCTCTTTTATGGGCCTTTTTAATGTATCCCCATTTCCTGACCTGCCTTCTCATCCTGTCAGGAAGGGTTATGATGGTATTCTGTAATCAGTCTTTTTTGTCTCTGTACCAGTAGCAGACTCTGAGGCCCTGTAGGAATTCAGAGCTCTTCTGTTGAGATCGCTCAGATGTTAAAACCCTATATTAAGATCCAGACTAGTTATGCAGAGGTGGTCTTGGAGGGAAATCCTAAAAACAGCCAAGCTTGGGAAGGAAATCAGGATGAAACGTGTGTTGCTCTGTTGTTTTTGAGTTACCAATAAAGCCAAACCTCAGGAAGGGGTGAGTTTGGACATTGGCCCAGAGTCTGCATGATCTTTGAGATCAGGGCATGGACACAGCTGTTTTGCAGTCACCACTTTTAACTTCATTCATCTGCTTGTTAAAATGAAAAGAAACTGGAAGTAGGGGTTAGGTTTGGGATCCTCATTATCTGTGCGATTGAATCTGAGTTTGGGAATAAAGGCCCCGATTCTGCAAAGTGCCGAATGCCTCCTGAGAGAGCACTTGGCACCTTCAGAAGGTGCTCAGGGCCACAGCTTAAGGGCCCAATCCTACTGTCATTGTAATTAATAGGAATTTCCCTATTGGCTGCAATGGGAGCAACATGAAGCCATAAAACAGCAAGGAGTTAGGCCCAGATTTTCAAGTGTGCACTAATCTTGAATGCCTCAATTTTTAGGGTATGGAAGGGTTCTCAGAAACATACTCAAGGAAGGCTAAATTTGTTTGTTTGATTTGCACAGTTGATTTAGGAAAATCTTTCTAGTAAATGTCTTTTTGAAGACACATTCCTGGAGAGGTGTGAAATGCAAACGGTTAACACACTCTTACCTAGTTTATTTTATACTTTCTTTTGTTCAAACATCACTGTACTTTAATCTCCCACCACCCCAAAAATATTTTCATATGCGGTATGAATGTAGAATCATAGAATATCAGGGTTGGAAGGGACCTCAGGAGGTCATCTAGTCCAATCCCCTGCTCAAAGCAGGACCAATTCCCAAGTAAATCATCCCAGCCAGGGCTTTGTCAAGCCTGACCTTAAAAACCTCTAAGGAAGGCGATTCCACCACCTCCCTAGGTAACCCATTCCAGTGCTTCACCACTTGTAACTTGTGTCTTGCTTACAGAGGCACTTGCTCCAGAATTGGCCCACAAGGATTTTATAAGTACATCTTGTAGGCAATGTTCCTTTTATATTTTTGCTTCCTCTAGCATGTACAATTTTAAGATTCGCAATGGGGGAAAAAGTGTATGTGATAGAGAATGGGGTACAGGTTAACTGTTGAATTATGAAATCTGATAGAACTGTGAAAACCAAGAAAGAGAAATGACCCATGCTGATCTTTCAGATCCAGTTGTCTTGGCTCAGTGAGGGCAAAGAGTTGGATAGAAGAGGCGGGTGAAAGTCCTTGTGTAACATCATGTAGATATTGAGCAAATTTCAGTTGGTGATGTCCTTCTAAGTCTGTCAGTACTCCTTGCTACTAATATACACAGTTAGCTGAGTGACACCAATATACCATTCCTTTATAATGCCATTATAGCTTGATGGGTAGCATTCTTGTGTTTAGCCCACAAGATTAAGAACATAAGAATGGCCATACTGGGTCAGACCAAAGGTCCATCCAGCCCAGTATCCTGTCTACCAACAGTGGCCAATGCCAGGTGCCCCAGAGGGAGTGAACCTAACAGGTAATGATAAAGTGATCTCTCTCCTATCGTCCATCACCACCCTCTGACAAACAGAGACTAGGGACACCATTCCTTACCCATCCTGGCTAATAGCCATTAATGGACTTAACCTCCATGAATTTATCCAGTTCTCTTTTAAACCCTGTTATAGTCCTAGCCTTCACAACCTCCTCAGGCAAGGAGTTCCATAGGTTGACTGTGCGCTATGTGAAGAAGAACTTCCTTTTATTTGTTTTAAACCTGCTGCCCATTAATTTCATTTGGT
This sequence comes from Terrapene triunguis, assembly GCF_002925995.2. Classification (NCBI taxonomy): domain Eukaryota; kingdom Metazoa; phylum Chordata; order Testudines; family Emydidae; genus Terrapene; species Terrapene triunguis. Next base: position 2,219,424 of record NW_020664562.1, read on the forward strand.
GGCTCCTAGTTATTATGGGAACAAGTAAATAACTTTTCCTTATTCATTTTCTCCACATCATTCATGATTTTATATACCTCTATCATACCCCCCCCCTTAGTCTCCTCTTTTCCAAGCTGAAAAGTCCTAGCCTCTTTAATCTCTCCTCATATGGGACCCGTTACAAACCCCTAATCATTTTAGTTGCCCTTCTCTGAACTTTTTCTAATGCCAGTATATCTTTTTTGAGATGAGGAGACCACATCTGTACGCAGTATTCAAGATGTGGGCGTATCATGGATTTATAGAAGGGCAATAAGATATTCTCCGTCTTATTCTCTATCCCCTTTTTAATTATTCCTAACATCCTGTTTGCTTTTTTGACTGCCGCTGCACACTGCGTGGACGTCTTCAGAGAATTATCCACGATGACTCCAAGATCTTTTTCCTGATTGTGGATTCAAGTCCTATACCGAGTACTTAAATTGTAGTGGACTGGTATAGCCTAGGTGCTGCTTTCCTTTCTATCTGTCTTTGGTGGTGTCTTTGTGGAAATTAAAGCTTCTCTGGTATTTTGTGGAAGGAGCAGTAGATAACCTCAGCTTCCTGGCCAGTAACCTCAAAGGGGGGGAGGGAGAAAGGCTCTAATATCATAAACTGTGTGATCTGCTATTGAACTCATAATGGCTGTCACATTTGCCTATACATTTCCTGCTGTGCCAGTAACAAACTCATTGTAATTTAGGACACTCTGAGTATGGTTCTGTATTATTACTATTTATTGAGTTCAGAAGGTGTGTGTTGGGTTCTGTGCTAAAAGAGAAGCTGGTACAATCATTGCCCCAAAGAATTTACAGTCTAAGTCCCCAGTCCTGCAGCTAGCTGTGTGGTGGATCCCTGCACCTACATGGAGCCCAATTAAGTCAGTGGGACTCCATGTGGGTGCAGACATCTGCCTGCATGATGGCAGTTGCAGCAGGGTGAAGGCCTCAGTTGTAAATGACAATGGAACCAAACTCTGTTCTGTGGGTGACCTTTATGTTAATGTTATATGCCAATCAGGGCCTAATTCTACTCTCTTTGAAGTTCATGTGAGTTGAGGGAGCTCAGCATCTCACAGAATCTTAACCTAAGGACTTTCAATCCACATGGAGCACCATTGTTGTGTGTGGGAGTTGTATGTATGGATGAAGTTACGTGCTATAAAGCCCAACAGGAGAGTACATAACATTCCAAGGGTTTGATAGAGATTGTTAGAAACACATCAATTTAATAGCTACCTAATCTGATGAATAAAAGATATACCTCAGTTTACTCTTAAGTAGTTTCATCTGGTATTGAGAGATTCTCCTTATGTGGTAGGAAGCTGTTTGCTCATCAAGCACATGCACAAAATATCGGTACTAGCATTCTTTTGATTGGAGGAAATCACTGTGAAATTGAGACATATGGCCTGATTTTCAGTTGTTGGGGTCCCATGAATCCCAGTTAAGTTAATGCAAGCCTGAGGTGCTCAGCACCTTTGAAAACCGAGCCATTAGACATTCATATTGAAGGAAACATTGGGGGTAAACTTTTCAAAATGGAGCTTTCGGAATTGGCATGTGACCTCCAGTGACTTTAATGGGTGAAAACTTGTCCAAGGGCTTCAGAGGCCCCTTTTTAAAAGCAGTAGATACAGTATTCTCATAGGCAAACAGCTGGCCCAAAGCAAACATAAAAACTCCTCCTGCTTTTGGGTATCCTGGTCATGTCAGTAAAGAGATGGTCTCTGATTAAATCCAGATTGAGCAGTTTCCTGTTAGCATGCTAGGTCAGCCCACAATGTCTTATTCTGTAAGTCTGTGTTACTGAACTCTTGTCTGCCAAGTCTTTTTTCCTTTTAAACTTCAAGGCAGAGTTGCTGAAATAATGCAAATAAAAACGGTCCCTAAAAGTCCCTTAAAATGATTTCTAGCAGCTTGCTCTTTTGCTGGCAAACTCAATTTTGGGTTGTCAGTGGTTTTTTGTTAGCATTCTTGCAGTAGGATGTCTTGGGCAAGTTACAATTAGTGTATTTTTGTGTGTGTTTCAATCTTAGAGCCAGATTCTCCCCTTCATCTGCATGCTGACGTGAATGGGAGTTTTGCCTGTGGAAAAAGAGTAGAATATGGCCCTAACTTTAATGTAAAAGGAAAAAAATTCTGCTAGATAAAAAATGTTAAGTTAAATACAATGATGCACAAGTTCCTCTTCATGAAGTGAAGGGAACTGTTAAATAATTAATAGCTGATTTGAAAAATCAAAACTTTAACAGTGAAGTATCAAAAATGTGGTTCGGTTTTTTTTTAACATGCAAATTGCTTGTTTTAGTTTATTCACAAAACTAAGTTTTGCTTAGAAATTTTTTTACTTACAAAAATAATAGTAGTAATACCATCGTGTTGCTTTATGCCTTTTCTGGGTGGGGTTGTAGAGTGCCATGGCAATTCACATACTTTTCAATCGCAAAAGGTTAATAAATAGCAATTCTAAGATTTTTGTGGGACAAAATCTTCAAGTTCCAGTGGTGTCACTCCATTTATTTCAGTGGGGTTGCATTGACAGCAGTGCACTTGAGACCAGGTTCTACCCCATACCGCTATCCATGGTGTAGACACTCCATGCCAGTGAGTTCACAATAAGGTCCTAATCTGTTTATAATGTTAGCATTACCTTATGTATTATCAAGATGTGGTTATTAACTCCCTTGACCCTCTACTTATCTACATATCCTTTCTCATTACTCTCTGTTGATCTTTTATGCCCCAATCCTGTAACCTGCTTCAAACAAGGAGAAGTCAGCGGGGACTCCTTCAGAGGCATGGCGATACAGCCACATGGAGCAATTTGCAAGATTAAGACCTTAGATAATGAGCTCTTTGGGTCAAGGATCGTGCTTTCTTTGCAGTTTAGAAAGCCTAGCACATTGTGGAATGCTACTGGAAATAAATGATGATGATAAATAATTTCCCATGGACTTTAGGGATGTAGAAGTTATTGCTCATTGCTATTTTGGTTCCCTGCCTGAATCATCTGTATAAAAACAGCTAATTATATTTTAATGTAACAGGGAAGGCATGTTGTTCCTTGTTCTACAGGCCCAAAGCATACGCTAAATTTAGGGGTCAGCAACCTTTCAGAAGTGGTGTGCCGAGTCTTCACTTATTCACTCTAATTTAAGGTTTCGTGTGCCAGTAATACATTTTAACGTTTTTAGAAGGTCTCTTTCTATAAGTCTATGATATATAACTAAACTATTGTTGTATGTAAAGTAAATAAGGTTTTTAAAATGTTTAAGAAGCTTCATTTAAAATTAAATTAAAATGCAGAGCCCCCAGGACCGGTGGCCAGGACCCTGGCAGTGTAAGTGCCACTGAAAATCAGCTCGCGTGCTGCCTTTGGCACGCATGCCATAGGTTGCCTACCCCTGCGCTAAAACAAAAGAAATGTCCTCATTCACAAGTGAGATGCTGCTGCTTTAAAGTAAGATTTCAGATAATGCTCATTTCCTCAAACTGAAGGAAGGATTTCGTTTTTAAGTGATTTATAAAAAAAAATTAAAGGCTATATTATAAATGTAAAAATGATTTGCAAGGGGGATTAAAGCCACTTAAGGGGAAATTTAGCAAACTACAGGTTTTGCATTTAACTTCTTACCCTGCATGTACCTATCACTGAATGATACAAATCCACAGTTTTTCCCCAAATTGGTTTCTTACCACTTCTTAAGATTGTTCATCATTAGTAAGTCTTCAAACTGGCTGGATTGTTTTAAGATAGTGAAGTAAAATAAATAAATATGTATGTAAAATCTTCTGTTAATCTCCATAGTCTAAAACACAACAGTGACCAAACCTATATATAAAAGAGATCTGAAGACTAAAGAAAGATTGCTAGTTAGATCCTTTATTATAACATTGGTCCCTGATTTTAAAGCAAAGTAGCAAGAAAGGCAAAATGGATCAAGATTAAAAATTCATGACAGTGACTTGATAAATATTTAAATGTATATTTTAATTACTTTCCTATTGAGGATGGTGTGTGCAAATAATACTTGCATCCTATGACTGTCTAATCACCAATTATTTATATAGCATCAGAGGTGAGCTAGGTATTATTATACCCATTTTATATATGGGTAAACTGAGGCACGCAGACTAAGGGTTGGATTATGACTGGCTTTGCATATATGAGCTGAGTGAGTAAGGTGCAAAGAGCCTTCTCCTGCCTGTATCCCCCTGCAAAGTAGCTAGACACAGTTGTAGACCACCTCAAAATGGGTGGGGAGAAAACAGGGCTGTGTAGCTGTCTGGCCTTAAAGGAAAGCATATGCTGCACCCTCTGGAAAGAATGCACGGCAGATGTTCTCCTCCCATGCCAGGGTGCTCTGGGAGATATTGTGCCTCCCTGAGCTACCTTACCTCCCAGAATTCCTACTGGGGCAGTGTGGCCCTTCATCTCCCACCTACTGGGGGCTGTACCTTAATGACACAATCTGTCCGTAACTGTCTAGCCCTGGCCACACAATGAATTGTTGGCAGAGCGAGGACCCTAAAGCCCTAACTCCCATTTTCCTGGCCTGACCCCCAGACAACAGTCATCCTTCCTAGCCAACTACACTACCAAGAAAAAAAAAGGAGTTTCTTCTTGTAAGAAGGAGTGAATACAGTTCCACGGATATCTATCACTATATTGCTAATACTTATACAAAAGCTAACTCAGCAGCCTTATAGGAAGAAGATCACCACACCAAGTTAGCAGATAAGTCTGATTCAGGATCCTATTAAAGTCAATGGGAGTTGGATTGGTCTCCAAACTGTGCTTGACTTAGTAGCACAAGTAGTCCTGTTAAAGCCAACAGGACTACTTGTGTGAGTCGGGCCTGATCTAAACATGCAGTTGTACTGATTTAACTAAAGGTGTGTTTTAAAGTTAATTTAGTTAAATCGGTGGAACTTTGCACGTGGACACTTTTAAATCAGGGACTATCTTTTTGTTTGGTTTTTGTACAGTGTCTAGCACAATGGAGTTCTGGTCCTTAACTGGGCCTTCTAGGCACTACCACATTACATAAAATAATAATTTAAACCTGGCGTTGAAACGGTAAATTTACAAAGGAAAACTAAGCTGATACAATTAGTTTTAAACTGATATTAGTTTGGACAATTTTAAATAAACTGGTAAAGGAGTGCATTTTTGTGTGTAGACAAGCACTCCGGCACATAGCATTTGCCTCTATAAAGGACATCTTGGTTGTAGCAGAGCAGGTCTGGCCTCACCCTCCTTTTTTTTTTTTTTATAGAGCCCTATTAAGGTTTTGTTTTGTTAAAACCTGTTTAACTAAAACTCCCAGCATTAAACAGCTGAGAGAAAATCTGTCTGTGAAAAAGTTGTTGGACTGCATTGGATCTTTTTGCCAGCCTACCTGTCATTAGGATATCAAAGTGTAGCAAGTGGGGTGATATGAACAAACACAACATAATATCTGGTTGGTTGGTTGAATGGACAAAGGAGCCTTTAGAGTTCCATTGGATAATCTGCATCAATAGAGGAGAAGAGTACCAGCCCTCAAGCACTTCAAGCCATATACTGACCTTAAGACGCACGCATTTCTCTTACTGCTGTCCATAGTAGTGCCACAAATAGATTGAAGACAATATATGGTCGCAGAGCCATTCATAAAGTAGACACAAAGGTGGTTAACTGTGCTCTGAGAATGGTGGCAGCCATTTTGGGGAAGAACTCTAGAAGAGAAACCAATGTTGGAAACTACCAAACATGAGACTTTCTTCCTCAAAGCAGCACGTGTGGATACAACAGCAGTTGGCTACCTCAGAGAAGCCAGACTCAGGCTTGCCGTTTTCTAAAAGAATTTTAAAGATCACAAAACTGTGTGGGGCAAGGTGACTCTGGAAATTGATAATTGACTAACAAGCCTTTCTTTGTGTCTTGCCAGTTTGAATCCAGTTTAGGCTGGTAGTTACCAAAAGACATAAACATCTCATGGCTCTTTGATGGCTTCAGTCCAGTACCAGGTGTTTGTGTCTCAGAAACTGCCATCATAGTTGCCATTAACAAGTGCTTTATTTGGCAGTCTTGTCAGAGAGACCAGTGATTGGCTGAGCATGGAGATTGAACTTCCTTCTAACTCCTAGAGGTGGTCCTTTCTGGGAAGGTTGAGCTATGTTGCCAAAGCAACATGGAGAAACTTGTACTTCTGCTATTCAGGTTGCACCTGCTCTGTAGATTGAGGACCTCAGACTCTGGCACCTTTCACCAACATTGAATTCAGATAAAAAACAACAGTTCTTTAACAAAAATTACAGAATTTCACTGAGGGACAGCCGGGGAAAGGAGAAGCAGCAGTGGTGATATTATATTGCTGTTAGCTGGGGAGGGAGAGGCTGGGTGTGGGGAAACCAGCTGTGACACTCTGTCTCTATCTCGAATTTCAGTCTCAGTAGAATGTCGGGCGTAAGCTAGTGTCTGAAAGCTACCAGAAAACAAACTATTCAATGTCCTAATGTTGAAGTGCAACGGAAATAGCTTGAACTCATCCTATTCTGTCTTGAGACTGTAGCAAAAAATAATGATGGATAAGACTAATTAGCTTATTTAGACCATCCTTGGTCAGTGCATGGTTATTCTCTACAACATATTTATTAGTGCTCCATCCAGTCTGATTTTAAATTAGAATTAAAATGTCTAAACAATGGGGCTTCCACTACTTCCTGTGGAAAATCATACTACAGTCTAATAGACCTTGTGGTCAAGAAATGTTTCTTGATAGCCTAAATTTTCCTTTGCATGATCCCATTACTCCTCAATATATACATTTTTCCTACCCTAAATTGTACACATCTTGTACCCATATAAAAGTAACTTTATATTTAAAAGAGCTGTTTTCATTTATTCAAACTGTATTTCAGTTGTTAATTTACACAAGTCAGACTATGTTGCTTGCGGGGGATTGTTAACACTTTTTTTCCCATCTGGGATTGCAGACTCTCACAGACAGGTATGAACCATCTACTTCACTCCAAGGAAACAGCTTTTTTTCCCATTCGTGAAAGTTTATTGGTATCAGCAGTAGGTAGGCTGGATGACACCTACACACACCATTCATTACAAGGTAACTGAGCACATGCACTTCAGCATACATTCCCCAAGCTGAATCTACAGTACCTTAGTAACACTGGCACACCGTTTTTTTTTTTAAAAGAAAAAACTATTCACGTTGCTGAAGTCTCCTCTTTCCCGCTCTCTGCTTTTTTATGCCAATAGTCTCTAATAAAATTCTTCCTTAATATTGGGCAATTTAAACGAAAAAAAGGGAACTTCTCATCAAATTGATGGAGTCATTACTCTTATATTTTATTTATTAGTGCGTGTATTTATATCTTTAATTTATATAGCACTTGTAATCTCCGATACCTTTACAAACATGTATATGAACTATTCACGGGGATCATTTCCCATTACTGACATATAATCAACTCTAGAGTGATAATGACAGCTCTTTAAGGCCTGATCCAAAAGTCATTGAAGCCAATGGAACTCTTCCCATTGACTTCAACAGACATTAGTTCAGGCTCTAAACCGTACACAAAATGCTATACAAAAATGTAGACGTGATGAGAAATATTGCATCTCATTGAAACAAAGAGAAATAGTGACAGAATGTAATGATACATTTGGGATTTGACCAGGACACTAGAGTTAACACCCTCCTTTTGCAAAAAGCATTATGGAATGTTGAATGACCGCAAGTGTTCAGGACATCAGTTTTACATCTCATCTAAAATTATCACCTTCGGTGCATAATTTCCACCCCCTGCCTCAGTGTTCCAAACACCTGGCTGTGGGTATTGGTTTTAATACTGATTTAGAAATACGAGAGCCACTGAATTACCAGTATTGTTTCCTCTCACACCTAGATGTTCCTTACAGGTCTCTTATCCAAGTACTAGTCTGGTTTAGATTGTAAGATCTAATGGCATCATAAAGTGTGGTGGTTTGACTACAGTCCGCTACTGAAACATCAGGTGAAGGATGTCAAAGAAATATTTTTAAAAGGGTAAACAATTCTGAAGTGTTTCATCAATAGACCCACCTTCTAGAGTTCAGTGGTCATCAAAAATGACAGAATATTTCAGGACTTGAAGGCACACTGTCATTTATCCCTTACCCAAAAAGCATAGTTTAACTTGTTGTTCGCTGTGGTAATTCTTCTCATTTGGGGTATTTGGTTTCTCCCATGCTTTTGATCCTTTATTTCATAGGTTGAAGGGGACCAATTGCCTCCAGGACATACCGTCAGCCAGTACGAAACATGTAAGATCAGAACAATAAAAGCTGGCACTCTGGAGAAACTTGTGGAGAACCTGCTGACGGCTTTTGGGGACAATGACTTTACCTACATCAGCATCTTTCTGTCAACATATAGGGGCTTTGCCTCTACTAAAGAAGTACTGGAACGTCTCCTCGACAGGTAAGAGTTAGTGGGTAGCTATAGAGAAAATAATAATATGGAAAACTGTCATGTTATGTACATGATGAGGAATATTGAAAGGAATTAGCTCAAATGTATTGAAGATGTATTTGAAAGGCTACATGATATTTAGATATTTCAAAATCAGTGCTGATTCCTACAAGCTTGGAAAATCCAGTATTTCAGCTTAACCATTTGGTTGATAAGTGTCTCTCCGCCTCACTTCATAACGCCATCACCGCCAAATAGGGAGAGATGGCTAGTTTGGGCTACTAAAGAACCAAATTGTGACTACTCTAGGAGAAGTGGCATAACCAACCCCAAATAACTGAACAGATATGCTGCAAAGTCAGAGTTATCACTGAATTCAAGCCATTAGTATCCCCTGGCACAGTCTCCTGTATGCAGGCTACACAGAAGGGGCCATTGCTGTGTCAAGACCATAGACTGTACAGGCGTGAGCATACAAGCCTGTTCCATATCTACTACACTGGGCCAGAATACTCATCTTTATCTCCTGTCGTGAAAGGACAGCAGATTGGCCTTTTTGATTTTTGAAGGAAGCCATGACACAGGCACTGTTTTTTTGGAGAGCTCAGTGGTTCCAGAATCAGGGCCGGCTCCAGGCACCAGCTTGCCAAGCAGGTGCTTGGGGCGGCCACTCCGGAGAGGGGCGCCACCTCCAGCTATTCGGCGGCAATTCGGCGGACGGTCCCTCACTCCCACTCGGCGCGAAGGACCTCCCGGCGAATTGCCGCCGCAGATCGCGATCGTGGCTTTTTTTTTTTTTTTT
>NW_020664562.1:2228807-2236743 GCF_002925995.2 Terrapene triunguis
GGTTTTTTTTTTTTTTTTTTTTTTTTTTGTGCGCCGCATGGGGCGGCAAAAACCCTGGAGCCGGCCCTGTCCAGAATACAAAATCTAATGTAGAAATCCATTTAATCTCAAAATAATCCAAGTTTAGGTGGAGTTAGTAAGGTGATTGGTCCATACATAAAAGACATCAGTTATCAGTCTGTAATATTCCATGCTTTTTATTCTGCTTATAAGTTAAGAATGGCTTTTTTGGTAGGAGTACTTTAAGTTGTTTACATCACCATAGTGTAATCATTTTGCGGTTTCAGCAATTTTTCCCCCCTCTCTCTATTTATGACTTGACCTCCAAAGGGATAAAGGGGCATTTTATTTCTTGTGCTCATTTAGTTAGCATGTTGTCAAAATCAAGTGATGTACAGAAAGGCTATAGCATTGTCTAGTAATTAGAGCAGGAGACTGGGAGTTGGGACTCCTGGTTTTCTAGTCTTGGCTATCCCACTGACTTCCTATGTGGTACTGGGCAAGACATATACATTCTCCATGCTTCAGTTTCCCCATCTGGAAAATGGGTATAATGCTTATCTCACAGAGCTGTTGTGTGACTTCGTTAATAATGATGCTAAAGTGCTTAGAAGACAGGCCCTGCGTGACTCTTATGATACAAAGTACTGTTCAGATACAAGGAGCATAAAGGCCATGTAACATGTAGGAGTTGTGAAAGAGAAGCCACACTGGGGAACAAGAATACAAGGTTAGCTTCAGACTTAAGAATGTCCCTGTCAATCTGCCAAGATCCAAAGGTGGAACACAATGGGTGACAAAAATCCACAATGAGGAGAACACAAATATTATTCATGCAGAGAACTAAAGATACTATAGGATTTCTTCCTTTAGTGTGAGCAACTCTTTCCATAACCTCAGTTTCACGATTCTTTGCTTCTGATGTAAATAATTTTCAACAATAAACATGAGGGGACACCAATTTTTTGTGGAATGTAGGGAACTTTGGAGCTCCAAGGAGTGATGACTCTCAAAATGAGGGACATTAAAGTGGTGTGCCTTGAGAATCTCTCACCCATAAGCAAATGAATTGCTAAAAAGATTTAGCGAGTGAACAAACTGGTATATGCCTATAGATTGGCTTGTTTGTTGTGTCACATCCAATAATGAAACTTCTATGGCATATAATTATTTTATAGGGATATATTTCTATCAGCAGGAACTTAAAAAAAATTCTAATATGTTGGAATTACTAAAATAAGTACACCTCTATTCTGATATAACACTATCCAATATAATACTAATTCGGATATAACGCAGTAAAGCAGCGCTCCGGGGGGGCGGGGCTGTGCGCTCCAGTGGATCAAAGCAAGTTCGATATAACGTGGTTTCACCTATAACGCGGTAAGATTTTTTGGCTCCTGAGGACAGCGTTATGTAGAGGTGTACTTAAAAATTCAACTTAACTTTGTTTAAAAGCATCTATTTTAAACACAATTTCTCTGACAGTACAGTTGCTTTTGATTTGCCTCCTGGTTCCCAAACTGTACTCTCTTCCATGTCTTTTACATTCTCCTGTATTAATCAGATGTGTACAACAGAAGATTGCCTTTTTGCTATGAACAATTAGAAGTTACCAGTGTCTACATTAATCCAAATCAGCCGGTCAAAGAGGGCTTGAAGCCAGATAACACAGTTCTAGCTAACAAATGGTTTGATTTGAAATAAAATACATATTCCCCTTCAAGTGCCCAGGAGATGTGTGTGTTCCCTTTTTTGCATGGGTTTTTAATTTGGTTGCTCCAACTCTTTTATTTCTTTGTAGTTGTCATTTAGGTGCTGTTGAGATTATTATGCCCAGTTTAATAGGGGGGAAACTGAGGCACAGAGTGATTAAGTGACTTGCCCACTCACACAGGAAGTTTGGAAATTTAATCTAAGTCTTCTATGTCCAAATCTAGTGTCTTTACCACAAAACCATCCTTGTTCTTTGTGTTACCTTCATTCTCTTCCCAGTTCACATACTGCACATTTGTAACTTACCAATGTGTAAAAACAATCGTGCACTGAGGGGCAAATCCAGAACCCACTGCAACACCTAGGAGACTAGATTGAGTGCTGAGCAGATGTGTTGGGGTTGGGAGGAAGGAATCAGTCCCAGGCTGCAATGCAACACTCTGGAGAATAGCTCAGCCTGGTAGCTGAAGTAAACTCTGCAGGCCCTTATGTGCCGCCTGAGAAACTACAGACACTCTTGCCCTGTTTTGGCCTACTACATACTACTGTGCAGGGGACTCTCATGGACTGGTAGCCTATTCTGTTCACAGGTTGTGCTTGCCATGTGTAACCTGCCTATATCCAGTTTCAGCTCTTCTGCAGCCAAAACTGCTTCTGTTCCACCACCAAAGGCTCATTTGAGGCCACACAGAAGAAGGCTGGATTAGCCCCTTATTGCTGGGCACTCTGCTAGATTTGTATATTCCCTGCAATTTCTTGTGATTCATGCCATAGGTCACTATGGAAAATGAGCAGATAAGGACAACTGATACATTAGGAAACTGTTGTAGAAGGGGGCAACTGCTAAGGACATATTTTTCATTATAAGTCACTCTCTGCGCATTCCTACTACAGGAGTTTCTACATCTGAAAACAAAGTGACACAACTGGCACCGATTGGCACCGTTGTTTGTAATATTGGCCAAGGACTGGTCATCCCTGAGAAGTCTGTTTAAGTCAGGGTTGATTGAGGCACGTTAGCCGGGAGTGGGGTGGGGTGGGATGGAGTGGGGAGGAAGGGGAGGGCTAAGGTGGAGGCCTGCACTCTGGTTGCTCATGCTGATCCAGTTTTGTGGTTCAGTAGGGAACATCAGTCTCCAAAGATGTCACTCCAGCACGTTCATGAGTGCCAAAATAAATACAGTAAAATTAACGCCCTTCAGCTGGGGATTTAAGAACTCTAAACTCAGGGATGGGAATCGGGGGATAATCTTTTGCAAGAACAGACCATACCAAAGCCATCAGCCAAGGTTTTGGGTGTTTGGTTTTTAACCATAAAAATGATCAAACTCCAGTAAACTACATTTAGTTAATGGAATCACAAAGAATCGTTTGGAGACCCTTGCTTTGCCAGGAAAGCTTGTAGGCTCTCTCAGATTGCTCTGTGGTTTTTTTTCCTGAGGGGAGATGAACCCAAGGAAAATGAAGTCTAAGCAATGCACATTAGTGTAATGTTGAGGTTATGACTTTCGATTCACAAAGGTTAGGAAATTGGAAAAAAGTAAGTTTCTCATGGTAAAGTTAACACATCAGGGTTGTAGTTTCTATTTCTATGTTGCTTTGTAAATGTGTACATTATAGCAGGGATTTTCAAAGCCACCTAAAGGAGTGAGGTGCTCAAATTCCATTGGGCACCTAACTCCTTAAGCTTCCTCTAAAAACCAGAGCCTAATATATTAATGTTTGTTGCTAAACCTATCCCCTAAAATGTACACTTTGTGCAGTGGGGCTGACATTACCATGAAGTCCTTAATATTTTCATATCCTTGCTTTTGAGCATTTCAACTTGTAATCTTAGTGTTAGACTGACCAATACTCTGGTGTTTTAGTATATTTTATACCAGTCTCTTCCCACCAGCATAAAATTGCCTCGTCCATGCTTCAGTAAAAAGAGTAAAAAAGAAAAAAGGAGGAAGTGGTGGCGGGGAGGGGAGGGGGGGAATTAAAGGGTATATTTTGCATACAGGGCTAAGTCTTTAGCCAGCTTTTAAATTTGAGCATGTGCATTTTGTATGATCTCTGTTTAAATGGCCCAGATTTTCATTTGACTGTGCATGTAGGTAGATAAGCAGTTACCCATGTTGCATGTGCAACATTGGAGCCCACTTCTAAAAATGGTTCAGCTAATGACTGGTTGGCTGAAGACTCCAGCAGGCACATCATTAAACCCTGCAGAAGGCCTGGGTCCCTGGCTGCCCAATATTGTTCCACTCCCACATTGCTGTGTCCTGCTCCTACTCTCAGGTCCTTCTTTGCTTCTTCTGGGCCTGGCACCTGACTTCTGCTCCTGCCTCCAGCTCCTTGTTCCTGGCTCCCAGTTCCTAGTTGCTGCTTCTGGCTCCTGCCCCTGTTCTGGATGATGCTCTGACCCTTGGCTCCTGATTCCTGGCTCTTGGTACCATCTCACTCTCTGAACTTGGTATTTGGCCTCTGACCATGGCTCTGACACTTGGCTACCGGCTCTTGCTCTGGCTCACTCCTTGTACTTGGCAACTTGGCTCCTAATCTGGGTCTGGCTACTAGGTCTGGTCACCTCTGTTCCAACCATTAGGGAAGATTCCTGCCCTGACCATTAGGCAAGACCACCCACGCCCCGGTCTCCAACACTTTAGTCACTGCTGTGTCTTCTGTTAGCTAAGGTGAAAAATACAGTGGGAGCCTACTTCTGTGAGGTGCTGGGCACCCTCAATGCCTTGAAAGTCAGTGGGAGCCAAGGGCATGCAGCACCCCAGAGGGCTGGGCTTTCTCTCTCTCTTAGATAATTTGTATTGCAGTAGCACCTAGAAGCCCTAGTCACCAGTTGAGACCCTGTTGCACTTGGTGCTGAAAAACATGAGTCAAATCCTGCAACCCTCACTCAGACAAGTGGATGAATTGAAGTTAATGGCACCTCCTCATGTCAGTAAATCCTGGTCTACACTGAAAATTTAGGTCAACCCAACTATGTCGCTCAGGGGAGGAAAAATACACACCCCGAAGCAATGTAGGGAAGCTAACCTAACCCCTAGTGTAGACAGCACTAGGTTGATGGAAGAATTCCCCACTCGCCTGAGCCCTGCTGCCTGAGTCAGCTGACATGGGCCAGCCATGGGTGTTTAATTGCAGTGTAGACATACAACCACTTAAGCCCTACATTTACCCTTGGTGGAGGAAGTGGGGGAGGGGGACTGTAGGTGGAGCAGCTGTCACTGTTCTGTCTGTACTCTTCCCTGGTCCTATAAAAAATGGTGATGGGACCAAGCCAGAACAGGGGCTTCTTGATCTGAGATTGCTGGATACATCAGTCAAAATACCTTGTAGAGGTAGGATGCAGCTCTATGACCTGGCCCCAGGTTGGGAGGTGAATTTCACATTTGTAGAAAATAATGTTTGCCTGCAGGAATGGTATGTTTGGGGGAGTGGATATGGTTCATATATCAGACATGGTTTTCATGGTATCATGTTTGATGTATTATAAGCATGATCCGAATTCTGGGTGTGAAAAATGTGTTCTGGCTAACAAGAAATAGGCAAGGTTGTAATTATGCTGAAACCCATTACTGTAAGCTATGCTTGATGCTGTGAATGGGAAAACAATAAAGAAAGCTGATGCCAGAGAAAAGACAAGTCAGAAAAGATATTTTGATATATATGCAGAAAGTTCAAAATAACTTGTGCTTTGGTTAAATTAACCTGCAGCTCGATGAGATTTTTTTTGTGATCGTCTCCCTGAGAAACTGAAAAAATCCAGGTTTATCCATCTTTTCCCAACCCAAGCTTTTCCTAAGACAGTGGTTCTCAAACTTTTTTTTTTTTCACGGACCACTTGAAAATTGCTGAGGGTCTCGGCGGACCAATTAATGATCTATCCAAATACTGTTTGTACCGTTAGCTGACTATTGTAAAGCACTTTGGATAAAAACGCTATATAAAAAAAACTTAAAATAATAATTTTTTTGTTCTACAAATAAAAGCACACAACTCATATTTTAATATCAGTAGTCTTACCTTTCTAATGCGATGGATGTGCCCTCTCTCCCCCACTGCGGCAGCCCCCAGGCTGGGAAGGAGGAGGGGTCTCTCCCTCTTTCCCCCGCTGTGGCAGCTCCCGAGCTGGGGCTGGGAAGGAGGGTGGGGGGGTCTCTCTCTCTCTCCCTCCCCCACCCCCTCACCGCAGCAGCCCTGGAGCTGGGGTGGGAAGGAGGGGGGTCTCTCCCCCCCCCCCACAACAGCCACAGAGCTGAGGCTGGGAAGGAGGGCCTCCCCGGCAGCCGCAGCCCTGGAGCTGGGGAAAGTCGCCTTTCTCTGGCCACCGCAGCCCTGTATGTCCCAAATTCCCCCCACTCCCTCTTCTCACCCCACTGCCCCCTCCCATCTACCCCCTCTTCCAGCCAAGGCCATCACCTCACCTTACATGTGCGTCTTCTCCAGGGTCCAGGCACCTAATTAGTGGAGCCATGCCAGCATGGCTCCACTAATTAGGGGGTGGCCCTTCATTTTGTTGTGTGCAGCCGCCAAGGCACGCACCTTAGAAGGAACTATCTGCGGACCACCTGAATGGAGCTCATGGGCCACAGTTTGAGAACCTCTGTCCTAAGACACCTACTGATTAAAATATGGATGTTACTTTTCCTTACCAACATTAAGAAACAAGTTGTACAGAATCTTACTAGGGCTTTCCAGACTACACCTTGTGCTCTTCATTTCGTATATGGACATGGGGGAATCGGTTGTTTTTTCTTCATATATGGCTGAATGCACAAAGAGCCACGTAATTTATGTTCCCTTTAATTCTCTCTGCATGACATAGGAAAGCAGGATCCTGCTCTCAGTAGGGGGGTCCCCCAAAACCAAAACACACATGGGCTCAATCTTCTCACAGCAGGAGGCACGTGATCACATGAGGCTTGTACTGACTGTTTTCAACTCCAGCATCAACCTCTTGTACTGTTGTTTCACAGACGCACCAAACCAACTGTTCAAAGAGATGAGTAAAATGAAATTTAAGGAGGAAAATTTTGAATGGTCTATGTGTGACTGTGGGACATCGACTTGGGAAGAAAAAGTCAGATGTAAGAACCACAAAAACTGAAAATGAATTGAATTTTAACAAGGGCAATTTGCATCTGTGTATTAGAATAGGAAAAACTCTCAGGAGCAAATTCTGCCTTAGTTTACACTGCTGAAATGAAAAGCATTGCACAGGGTATAAGACAAGTTAGTTTCAAATCTAACTTTTAAAATATGTAAATTGTTTTAATGAGAAATGTTTAATTTCTCATTCAAACAAATGCAATTGCTGTAAAAATATAGTTCTCAGATTTTTTTAAAATATGTAATACAGGCAAAGGGAGTTTTTGATTTTTCAGTTAAAGGCAGGGTTTAAATCCTTTGGGAAAGTCTCCCACTGACCTGAATAGGCTTTAGATTAGGCTCTTTAGCAGGTGTGAAAATAAATATTAATCCTAGCCAAGGTTTTACCATGTACTCTTTGAGTAAAATTTAAATGTTGTGGAAGATTACATGTAAATCCATTCAACACTTTAGGCGCTCAAGGGAGTTTTTGTGTTATACTTAAGAAATTCGAGGCTTATTTATTTATTTATTTTGGATCCCTACAAATTCCAAAGGCTTTCTTGTGACCCTTTAGGTTGAAGTAGATCTAAACAAAATCTTGTGCCTATGCAAGTGCATTAAAAAAATAAAAACAAAGGTTTGATTTTCAAAGCCACCTAAAAGGAATTTGATGTCCCCATCTCTTAAAATTAATAGGTGTTAGGTACCTGAATCCAGTGTTTCCCAACGATCAGTCTGTGGACTGGCACCGGTCCCTGAGATCTCCCTGATGTAGTTTAGAAGGCAGCAAGCTGGTCCCAGGTATAAAAAGGTTGAGAAATACTGCTCTAATGGCTTTGAAACTCTCTGCCCAAGTTACTAGCATTTTTTCATCATAATGGTGTCTGTTTGCTCAGCATAAGCTGATGAATAAAAAGAAAATTATTCCTTCAGTTTGACTGTCAAACTCTCCTGTGTAAAATGTTTGATGTGAGTTCTTTTGAGAGAGAAATAAGAGTGCCTGGCCAGCAGAGCCCAAAGAATCACTGAACTTAGAAATACAGCAAGACAGGCGCCTTGCCTAGCACTGCACCTCCTCAGCTACCCAGTGAGGGCTTGATGGGAATTGAGGACACTCAGCCCCTCA
>NW_020664562.1:2237143-2302538 GCF_002925995.2 Terrapene triunguis
GTGTGGGCGGGGCGGGGGGCGGGGCCGGGGCCCCGTGGAGTGTCCTCTTTTGGGACACTCCACATATGGTAACCCTACCGTAGGGGAGTTCCTCTGCTGGGTACTTCACACAGTCTGAGAAGTAGGACTCCCAGCCTGCATGTTTTAGGAGGTGCACAGGGACAGTGTAGCTTCAGGTCTGCTGACCACAGGAGCTTCCAGGCGGCAGAGCTCCCCTTCTTCTCTTAAGCAGGAGCATAGCAAGGGGCGGGGTATTGCTAATGCTGGGCTGCCCGGGCCGAGGGAAGCAGGAAGCTGCCGGGGAGAGGGGATCTGCCTGCCAGCTGCGGAGCGCTCGGCCGCCGAGCCCTGAGCCGCCGCAGGAGGCAGCCGCGGCGATGTTGGGGCCGCGCTGAGCGTGGGGCGCGATGGCCGAGGAGCCGGCCCCTTCGCTCCTCCGGCCGTGCCCGCTGCCCCCCCCAATGGCTCCTTCAGAGTCCGGCCGTGCTGCCCTCCCCCCCCTTGCCTGCAGGAGCCCAGCGCCGGCCCGGCAGGCGCCGCTTTTGAAAAAAAATGCTGGGCTGCCCAGGCCGAGGGAAGCAGGAAGCTGCCGGGGAGAGGGGATCTCGCGAGCTGCTGCCCGCCCCACTGCTATGCTCCCCCCAGCCCCTGGGAGAAGCGAGCAGCGCCCACCCGCCACCCCTTCCCCGCGCCCGGGCCCCCCCCCGGACCGAGCCCCTCCGAATAATAAACAGTGGGTGGGCCTCTGAGATTCTTTAAACCTGTAGTACTGCTCACTTTGCATGAACATTAAGGATCCCAAGGCACTTTTCTTAAGAAAGGGGATTTGACCCAGTGTCATTTGCCAAAATATTTTTCCCTTCTATATTGTTTTGCTGTATACTGGCTGGTTGCCTCCTTCCACTTCTGAAGTGGCTGCATTTCAGTAGAGCAGTATTTATATAGTTTGAAGGTGTATTAGGATCCTTAATGAATGAAAAAAGCAAGATATATATGAGACAGTTATGTAATGTTTATTTTGTAACATGCAAGCGTTGTTTGGGTTTATGTTTGGGATCCACACTAAGGGCCACACTTTTGATGACTCCCTAACCGTTAAGTGGTTAAACAGTAGTCCTCCCCCCCAAAAAAAATCTTCAATGGATAGGGTACATTTCTTATCCATTGTTCAGCATTTAAAACTTAAATACTGTGAATCACATTCTGGTTTCATTTGCTCATTTAGTGCCTCTGCATGAAGTATAATCTTCCAAACACTGGACAAGGCTGAAAAGTTCCACGGGCTGTGGGATCCTTTTGTTTCTCATGTCTTTTTGTATGCAAAGCATTCATACAACGCTATTCAGTGAATAGATCTTTGTCCACGACCTGATGAGGGCAGAGTAGTGGAAGTCTGCAGCAATGCTATTCTGTATGTTAGAGGCATTGTAAACTCCTCCGCACCCATATTTAATGTTCTGTTGTATGTCCAAAGCCCTTTCATAGTGAGACAGGCTGTGATTTGGCTTTTGGAAACCAGTGTAGTGTTATGTGGTATTCTGTTTTGTTATGGATAATTGCCTGCTTGTATTGCTATTTGATTGTTAAGTTCAACATTTGTTTCACTAATGGGATTTAGATGTGTGTGCCTGACATTCTGTCAGCGTTTAGCTAACATTTCATGTAAGGAGGATTTCTAGTACTGGAATAATGACACTGTTCCACAGCTTATTCAATTTTGTTGAAAGAATTAATGGTGAATTATAAAAACCAATATCCACAGATAACTTCAGTTCTGAATGGCAGCAAATAATTATCTTTGCCACTGCTTGCAGGGAAAGTTTCTGCCTTCGCAAATCATTTGCATATTAAAGGTTTGCCCCCATCCCCATTTTACTTTTAAAATATACTTGTTAGTGAATTTACGTCTGGCGTAGGGTGCCCAGTGGCACTGAAGAGTGAAATCCTCTCTTTATCCACAGAACTTGGGCAGCAAACAGGGCAAGCTCCCTGCACGCTGCCCCATCAGTGTGCCTGAACCCTGTTCTGGAGAGCTCACCCCTAGGGGTTGGGAAGAGCAAAGTTCATTCTCCAAGCTCTTTCCGGTTTTCTCACAGACTTGCTGAGAGAGCTTGAATAAGTCACTTACTCTCTCTGTGCCTTAGTTTCTCCATCGGTAAAGCAAGGATGATGACAACACTACACCTGCCTTGCAGGACTGTTGAGACTTAACTCATTACTATTCAGGGCCACCCAGAGGATTCAGGGGGCCTGGGGCAAAGCAATTTTGGGGGCCCCTTCCATAAAAAAAAGTTGCAATACTATAGAATACTATATTCTCGTGGGGGCCCCTGCGGGGCCTGGGGCAAATTGCCCCACTTGCAGGCCCCCCCCCCCGGGCGGCCCTGTTACTATTTGTAACGTGCTTTGATGTTCTCAGATGAAATGCGCTATAGAAGAGCAAATCATTTTTACTAGTATGGACAATAATGCTCAAACATACTTTTCACCGTATAGCAGATAGCAGCCGGCTGGTTTTGGGAGGACTTCTCAGGCTTAAATACCAACAGTTGACCTTCACAACATCATCATGGCCTTGATGTAAAATCTTCAGATTGATGATGCTGTGAAGGAGCATAAAGAGGCGAGCAAACTCTGCTCCTTCATCGTTCTCCTGTAAGATGGTTTGGATGAATAAGTCTCTATTTTTCATTGGCTGCATCTTAGAGAAACAAGCTTTTTCAAAATGATTAATGATTTTGGGTGCCTCAGTTTTTGGGTGCCCAGCTTGAGACATCTTCAAGTGGCATGGTTTTCACAAAGTGTTGAGTACCCGCCCTTTGAAAATCAGGCCCTTTTAAAGCATCTCAAGTTGGGCACTTAGATATTAAAGCACTCAGAATTGTTAGTAACTTCTGAAAATCTTGGCCAAGACTCTCAAACTTACAGCTTTAGCCGGATCTCTCTTAAGAGCCTGGATTTTTACAGTAATTGTCTCTGCCTGGAACCACACCAATTCATGCTCTCATCTCTTACAAGCCCAGGGTCAGACTGTGCCAATGGAGTAAAAGGAGAACATAGAGGGGATCAAGGCCAGCTCTTGACTCTTCCCTGTCCCTTTTGTGACGATATGCAACTCTGAGGATCAACAGAAAGCAGCCTCAATTCTCTTGCAAGCTCAGAGGCTGGGACAGGCCTTTGCATGGAGCACACAAGGGACCAGGGTAATCTCATTGCAAAATTCCCCTGCACAAGGGCCAGTCACAGCCTATCCCTTAGCAGGAGGGGAGGGTGGATCAGTACTTCGATAAGAAATCTTCATGTATAGGTGCTGTAGAAAGATGTGTTAGTGATACAGTATGTGGCCCTCTTTTCCTGAAGTTGTATTAAACCCATACCACTTGTGAGGTTGGAGGTAAAGGGATCTAGAGGCAGGTCTCCTTTCTTCCAAATCCTTCCATGTTACCCAGTGGCACATTTTCCCAGCCCAGTTACCTCTGTAATCTGTCAAATCTCTCCTTTGCTTTCTAACCTCACTATGTAAAACCCCTTTTTTACTTCAGTTGTTGCCCTCAACAGTATTACAAAGCAGTCCTTGGGTCCTGTACTAATCAAGGTCGGTTATCTCTCTGTCCTAGAGGATATCTTCCTTCTGCACTTCTGCAGTGTTGCAGACTACCCAGGGCAGCTAGTACTAAAAGGGAAATTTTAGTAAACCAAAGTAAGAACCTCAATCTTCATGACATCTGATTACACATGATAATCATGTTACACTGATGAGTTGTGAAATTGAGTCTGGAGGTGCTGCTGTTGTGAGTGTGAAGAACCAGCCCCCATACTTAGTCGGGTGTAAAATGCAATATAGTCCTGGAACACCCGGGAAGTGCATAAAGCCATGTTACAGCACTAACATCCAGTACCAGAAAAGTGCCAAAAGTAATAAACCTTTCCCCCATTAATTAAAAATACTTGCCCTTCTTTTATCCAAGCATCTTTACAAACATTATGGGCTTGCTCCTGTTCCAGCTGAATCAGACACAAAATTCTCATTGGCTTTAATGGTGCAGAATTGGTTGCTTCACTGGACCCCTCTGATGTAGATAAATTACTTACCTTTCAGTCTGGGTATAAGCCAGGGATATGACTAACACAGTATCAGAGGTGGAGCCAAACTTG
Source organism: Terrapene triunguis (assembly GCF_002925995.2). NCBI lineage: Eukaryota > Metazoa > Chordata > Testudines > Emydidae > Terrapene > Terrapene triunguis. Next base: position 2,241,299 of record NW_020664562.1, read on the forward strand.
ACCAGCTAAACGGGACTAAATCGGGGGGACCGGATGATCTTCATCCTAGAATATTGAAGGAACTGGCGCGAGAAATTGCGAGCCCCTTGGCGACAATTTTTAATGAATCTGTAAACTCGGGGGTGGTACCGTTGGACTGGAGAATAGCTAATGTGGTTCCTATTTTCAAGAAGGGGAAAAAAAGTGACCCGGGTAACTACAGGCCTGTTAGTTTAACTTCTGTAGTATGTAAGATCTTGGAAAAAATCTTGAAGGAGAAAGTAGTTAAGGACCTTGAGGTGAATGGCAATTGGGACAAATTACAACATGGGTTTACGAAAGGCAGGTCGTGCCAAACCAACCTGATCTCCTTCTTTGAGAAAGTAACAGACCTTCTAGATAAAGGAAATGCGGTGGATCTAATATACCTCGATTTTAGTAAAGCATTTGATACAGTTCCGCATGAGGAATTATTGGTTAAATTGGATAAGATGGGGATCGATAGGAAAATCCAGAAGTGGATAAGGAACTGGTTAAAGGGGAGACTGCAGCGGGTAGTACTGAAAGGTGAACTGTCAGATTGGAGGGAGGTTACCAGTGGGGTTCCTCAAGGTTCAGTTCTGGGTCCGATTTTATTTAATCTATTCATTACTGACCTCGGAACCAAATGTAGGAGTGGGCTGATAAAGTTTGCGGATGACACAAAGTTGGGAGACATTGCCAACTCGGAGAAGGATCGGGATATTCTGCAGGGAGACTTGGATGACCTTGTAAATTGGAGTAATAGTAATAGGATGAGATTTAATAGTGAGAAGTGTAAGGTGATGCATTTAGGGATGACTAATAAGAATTTCAGTTATAAGCTAGGGACACATAAGTTAGAAGAGACTGAGGAGGAGAAGGACCTCGGAGTCCTGGTTGATCGCAGGATGACTATGAGTCGGCAATGCGACGTGGCTGTGAAAAAAGCTAATGCGATCTTGGGATGCATTAGGCGAGGTATTTCTAGTAGGGACAGGGAGGTGCTGCTTCCGTTATACAAGGCGCTGGTGAGACCTCACTTGGAGTACTGTGTGCAGTTCTGGTCTCCTATGTTTAAAAGGGATGAACTGAAACTGGAACGGGTACAGAGAAGGGCCACTAGGATGATCCGAGGAATGGAAAACCTTTCCTATGAAAGGAGACTCGAGGAGCTTGGTTTGTTTAGCCTAACCAAAAGAAGGCTGAGGGGGGATATGATTGCTCTCTTTAAATATATCAAAGGGATAAATACCAGGGAGGGAGAGGAATTATTTCAGCTCAGTGCTAATGTGGACACGAGATCGAATGGATATAAACTGGCCATGGGGAAATTTAGGCTTGAAATTAGACGAAGGTTTCTAACCGTCAGAGGGGTGAAATTTTGGAACAGCCTTCCGAGGGAAACGGTGGGGGCGAAAGACCTCTCTGGCTTCAAGATTAGGCTAGATAAGTTTATGGAGGGAATGGTTTGATGGGATTATGTGATTCTAATCAATTAGGCAATAACGGCCATCGCTGGTAAAATGAGGGTCTGGCTAGAGAATCTTGCCTGTATGCTCGGGGTTCTGCTGATCGCCATATTTGGGGTCGGGAAGGAATTTTCCTCCAGGGTAGATTGGCAGTGGCCCTGGAGGTTTTTCGCCTTCCTCCGCAGCATAGGGCAGGGGTCGCAAGCTGGAAGATTCTCTGCGACTTGAAGTCCTTAGATCACAATCTGGAGACTTCAACAGCAGAGTTAAGGGAAAGTGGGGGGGGGGTCAGCTTTTGTGGCCTGCATCATGCGGGGGGTCAGACTAGATGACCATATTGGTCCCTTCTGATCTTAAAGTCTATGAGTCTATGAGTCTATGAACACTGGTGTTGCTTGAGTAGCGGGGTTCACTAGCCTGACCATGGGTCTGATTTTTGAGAAGTGTGGAGAGTGCACACAACTCGAGGTGAGCACCTCTGAAAATCAGGTTTAAGGTATAGAAAGTGGGAACCTAAAATTAGAGGCTGCTTCTGAAAATGCTGGCCTAACAGATGTGTCCAGGATCCTATCACGAGTCAATGGTAGACCTGGGAATAGAACCTAGGCATCCTTACTCACACTTCCCTACTTGAATCACTAGAGATCACATTCCCAACCATATTCCCATCTCCCCCATGGTAGAGACGTGTTGCCACAGCCATTTGGGAGACTACAAATGAATCAGTCAAGTTCAAGGAGATAAAAATGACAGTTCACATCAATGTACATGTACATGTCAGTGTTTTGATATTTCCTTTCTAAAAACAAAGGAGATTCCTAGATAAAATGCCTCAAGATAGACTTAAGCTTGTAACAACATATCACATTAATTTAAAGCATTGTTGATAGAATGTTGTAGTAATTACTAAACAAAAAATGAAAACCAAGGTATTTGGAATTAAGGTTCTGTAAACAACTCCCATATATCCAAACACTGTATTTCATCTACATTGCTGAAATGACCTCCATCATTGTAGAAGACACCAAAATCTCACCTCTTATCTATACAAATGCAGAAGAAGCATCTTCCTCATCACCATTCCACTGTGAGCCATGGACCCTAATCTACTTGATATCTACTTTGTGTACACAAATTAGAAAGCTCACTGTGTCTACTTCATTCATACTTCCTATATGGCTTGAGACTGCACACTTAGAAACAAATCCAGTATACAACTTTGCTCCATTCACTCTGTGTGAATGGCCACAGATTCCTGAGTAACACAAGTAACCAAACATGCATGGGTGTGTGTATAATGTCTTATATTTTCATTTGTAGCCCAAAATAAGAAAGCTTTTAAAATTATTGCAATAATAATAATATACCAATATTCCATTAGGTGGAAACTGAGTCCTTATAACCTTTGAGTCCTTATTATTTAGGCTTGATTTTTAGCAACAGCCTGAAATATCCATCTTGTTGTATAGGTATGGAAACCTGGAGACCTCAAACTGTGAAGAAGATGGGAGCCAGAATTCCTCAGAGTCTAAAACAGTGCTCAGGAAGTAAGTGTGGCTTTATGCTGTACAGCAAAACCTCAGTCAGGATTGGATATTGAGAAAGGATGTGGTCAACATAATCCTCTTTTCCTTTGAAAATACGCAGCAATCCATACTCGTTTTGATAACACAAAGCAGTAACTCTGTCATAACTCTAACAGATAGTACAAACCTCAAATCTCTGAGGGAGGCCAGGGGAACTTTCCCAGAACAGATCAGACATGTTTCATGTGGGGGCCAACACATTATAGTGAGAAACTAAGCATGTTTGTTTCCCTTGCTTTTCTTATCCACAAAAATATATGATTATTCTTTATTATTGATTTTGTATTGTATTGCGATAGTGCCTTGAGACCCCCAAGTGGCGACGAGGGCCTGCTTGTGCCAAGCTCTGTACATGATTCTAAAGTCATTTTTAAGTTTTGCTGGCATGGTATGTTGTGTGCAAAATGGTGAAGCTATTTAAAAATATTAAATGTAAAAGAATAGTTGTCTTTCTCTCTTTTTAATTTCATGTGAAATATTATTTATCTTTAAGAGTCAAGAGTAGAATGAATCTTAAGTCACAGTATTTGTACTTTGACACCTGAATGATCTACAATTTGCATCTGCAATGGCAGCATAAAATATCTGGATGATTGTATTTGATTACCCTGAGTAAAGACCTTTGACTCAGCTCTGTACAGCGTGTCAGTGCTGTCAACTTCCCCATAATACTGTCACAAATTCCATCGATGGGAGCATTATTAAACGTTTCTTAATTTCATTTTGCTGGTTTGTCTGTTGCATAAGTGAAGAAAGGAGTCCACAGCTTTCAAGTTCTTCAGTTTGTTTTGAAAAAATAAGTCCAACACTCCTTTCCCATCACATGCCATATACAGCATAACCAGTGTTCCAAGCTCTTACTCTAGTATGTTTTCCTGCTAGAAATAACATTTTAACTGATGTTGGGGTTTTTGGGAGGGGGGAGGAGGTGGGGTTTGCATTCCCTATTCCAGCATTGTCTATTCCTAAGACACAGGTAGGTGGGTTTTATAGAGTATGGCATAGTTTTTCAAAACAGCATTATATTCTAAAACATTGCCAGCTCATCTGACACGCCAACCCCAGCACAGCCCAGCTCCTTACTCTACTGGGTCTCTGTGCTGGTTGTGATGTCACAGCATAGCATGCTGTGGGGCATCTTATTGAATCTGAGCTGGCAAATCTGGACTTGAGATGGTATAAACCCTACTCAAACTGTAAGTTTGACAGTGGGCTCCATACCCTGCTGCCCTTTGCTGTGTGGGTTTAACAGGGACGGAATGTGGGTTAGTGGTTAGGGACCATGCTTTGGAAATCAAGACTTCCTGCTTCTAATGCCCACTCTTAAACTGAGGGTTTGTCTACATGTGAAACGCTACAGAACTGTAACTGTGCCTCTGTAGTGCCTCAGCGTAGACACTACCTACGCTAATGGGAGGGGTTCTCTCATCGACATAGGAAATCCACCTCCCCAAGAGGTGGGAGCTAGGCGGATGGAAGAATTTTTCTGTCAACCTAGTACCATCTACATGGGGACTTAGGTGGGCTTAACTATATTGCTCAGGAGTGTGTATTTTTACACCCTGGAGCAACATAGCTGGGTCAATCTAATTCTCTAGTGTAGACCACCCCTGATTTGCTTGGTGACCTTAGGCAAATTGCTTAACCTCTCTGGGCCTTACAGTTTCTCCATCTGAAAAATACCAGTAATGAACTTACAGGACTGTAGTGGCGCTTAATTAATGTTTGTAAAATACTATGAGATCCTCAATAGAAGGCTTTACTCAGAGACGAAGTATTATCCTGTGGTAATTTTTGTTATACACTTGTTGATCACCTTTAAATAAATGAGGTCAGAAATTAAGAGCTAACCATTGATAGGTTTGAGAGTTTGGAAGAAGAAATGTACTGGCTGTCAAGGCATTTGTACTGGGTTCAACACGGCAGCTTGAGTCTCTGATTCCTCTCTGCTTGAGGGAAAATAGAGCTAGCTGTATTGTCTCCCCATTTTGTCATAAAGCACTCATTCAAGCACATGTGGTAGTTTTTAAATATGTCAGAAATACAGAGAAGGCAGTAAAATGTGGTGGGTAGAGAAAATGGCTGAAGGCCAAAGGGTCCTGGGCTCCAATCCAAGCTGAGCCATTGAATCCCTTATGACTTTGGGCAAGCCACTTGACCTCTCTGTGTTTGGGTCAACCCAGCCATAAAACTTGAGCTAAGGCAAGCTCTTGTTGCAAAACAGATGATGGATTTGAGTGAGTTTCATGGGAAAATAAACAGCTGAGGACCAAATATATATGTGAAGTATAGGGAGTATGTAGTGGTGTGGTGTAGCATAGGGGTTTGTCAGCATGAGTTTGAGATGGGGGTGTTACGAGTGGTGAATTTTAAAATGTACCATTGAAAACATTGGTACTGTAGGAAAAACAGATATTGAAAATGTGCTTGAAAAATATACCAACATAGAAGGAAAAAATATAATATAAGGAAAAAATTGAAAGCAGAAGAGGGAAAGAGGCGAGAACAAAAATGGAGAAGGTACTTTCACCAATGTAAATTCAGACAAACTTCAATGTCTTTGGGGAGTCACTCTGGATTTATACCCATGTAGGAGTAAAATTTGACCCTGGATGTAAATTTGAGAGAAAATGGGTGAAAATAGTGAGGTATTTCACTGATAGTGTCATTCAGTTGTGCAAAATGACAGTCAATTGCATGTCAAGTGTGTGGAAGTGAAAGAGCAACAGAAGTAGCAATGTGTTATGGGTCTTTTTAAGCAGCACTGCCTTGCACACTTTAACACCTTCCTGCTATTTGCTTTTCCTGCTACACTGTAGCTTCTTCCCTCTCGATACATAATTAATGCACTTTTGCACAACCCCTGAATGCTAAATTGGTGCAAGTTGCATTGCTTTATCACTTAAATACTTCTTCCAATGAATCTACATCCAGCACGTAATTTACACTAACATTTCCAGCACTGCTGAATTTGATCCCGAGACCTCCATGGGAGTGGTAACTTCTTACCGCATGTCTGAATTTTATCCACATTCTTTTTTCTTATTAATTTACAAAAAGTTTCATACTAAAAATTTATAACAAAACGCATCAGATTAATAAATCTATAAAATGTATACATGCTTTATAACTACAGATTCACACTCATTCCTCACCATTTCCCACTGCATCCCCCTTGGCTGCTCTGGCTACTAGCCTCTAACATTAATGATAGATTCTAGGAAGTGGATAGCTTTCTGGTCATCTGTATAACACGTGGTACTGGTAACTCAGACTTTCTCTTGGCTTGCGATTCTAATTCAGATATGATTTCATAACTCATTTCTCATAGAAGAGAAAACCGATACATCTTATGCTCACATTTTTATAAGGATGAAAGAAATAATAATAAGAATTGGTAGTGTTGGTGGCTAGAAATAACCTGTCTCAGCATTTCTCTGTAGACAGTCTCTCACAGGGAATCATATAGTCAACAATTTTTTTCTTTCTCATATACTTTACCAGCCTTCTATTGTGACAGTTCAGAGTTACGTCTGGGATTTTAGTACCTCATCATAAAATTTAAAACCACACTTCCACTGGTTTTGTACAAATATGCTACATAAGAGTTATGATTTTAAAAACAACTTTAGGATTAGACTTTAAAAAATAATGGCCTGTCTGCTCTCCAGGGCTATTAAAGATCTCATGGTTCTTTTAAAAAAAAATAAAAATAGAGATTTGCTCTGGCATTTTGGGTCATAACAACCCTGTCCCACACTGTTGTCTATTGTGCTGGACAAATAAGGAGTATGTCGGTTCAGGATAAAAGAATACATGAAGCAAGGCAAAATAAAAAATCCATATCAAGAGTAGAACTAAGAGAAGAACTAAGAAAGCTTAATAAAGGTATGACAATATGATAGTATTGAATGCCTAGAAGTTTACACGATAGACCAGTTAGCTTTTTGACAACTAGGCCGTATAGTTCAGATGTGTGCCTGGGTTGTCTCGTTACCTTGTAACCAATATATAGGAAAATGCTACATTATTTTTTGCTGTATTAATATTCCCAGTGCACCTCTGGTACAAAGACCCCACAGGCTACATTGGCATTAGCCATGGGACACTAGAAAGATATAGTTATATCCATGAGCTTTCATGCCCATTTTAAGAATTCTGTGGAGTGGATCAGCCAACCCAAGCTATTTAGGGGCCCCAGGTTTATTGAAGTTGTTTAGTGTATTGTGCATAAGAAAGACAAGCTTTCAAGAGATATCCCTCAATCACAGAATAGGTACCAGAGCAGTGGTGAACAGGTCCTGAATCAACTTCTTGGCATTGATAGAGGTTGTACTCTCTACACATCTCTGAAAAAAACTCATTCTCCATATTAAGTTTAAATTCAGGGCTAGTTTAGTGCTGACAGACTGCTGTACTAATACCCACAACTTAGACATATGGGCACAGTCCCAAATGTATTAAAGAGGCAACACATTAAAGAAACTGAATATTTCCCATACTTAAGATAGCAAGCATTTAGAGTTGGCCAGAGCTCATTCAGGATAGATGGAGACTGGTAAAGCCTTTGCAGTACAAAGTGTTGCATCTGCTTGTCTGGGTTGCAGATCGGTGCTTTAAATGGATACCGGAGAACATTTTACCAGTTGTCAGGGTCAAATGTAGTGCTGAGATCATGTGCCTGTGGTTCACTGCTGGGGTTGTGACACTGGGAGTGCTTGGTAAGTGGCACATTATGCACTCCAGCTAAAGGTGCTTAGAATTTAGCCATCAACTTAAAAGGCTCATAGTAACAGTTCGTAGAAGTGATGAATCAGTCTTCAGATTAGACTGCAGATTAGAAGTGTTTAATCTAAATTTAGAGGTTCATTTGCGATGTTTGCCGTAAAGGGGGACAAATTTAATGTTAATAAGTTGCGACAAATCCACTGATTTGATCATATTTATTCAGTGTCCTGATACTTGCGTATGTCCACAGAGAAATGCTGAGTCAGGTTAGGCATTTCATTGAATAATCTGATTTGGAGAAATATCAGAGAATGTTGTCTGTAAACAATATGATCTTATATTCTTACCTATACATAGAAATGCCTCATATATTTAGCCAGTGAAATTACTATTCAAAGGATATCAATAGACAGAGCCAACAAAATCTAATAACAGTAATAATGGAAATGTTTCACATATGTTACACAGTAAAGAAAGTGAATCACATTTGAATCCATTAATTTACACGGATGCTCTTGAGCCGAAATAGAAAAGCTAAGAGCTTCAGTAAACCCTGTCCAAAGTTATATTTCTCAAAGATACTGAAAAGAAAGCTTCCGAGTCAGAAAATCAGCCTCCTGATTGTGGTATCAGATATTTAGTAGGCATTTTTAGTTAGCTTTATTTATTTTAATTATTTGATTTTATTTTGCAGCATAGTGAAACCACATTAAGGGTGCTATGAAAAAGGAGATTGCTTGTCTCAATCAAACTGAGGTTCGGGAAATATACAAGCTCTCTTTTGTAGTGCAAAGAATCAGTGACCTTCCCACTCACTGGAAGCCCACAAACAGTTCTCTTCTCCCATATCCCCAAGCATTACTGCTGCACCAGCATGACAGAGGATTGAGGGTTGAGTCCCAAATGAACTGGAGCCACATCCAGGAAGATGGAAACAGAGAAGACTGTATCTTTCCTTCTAAAATTGATTTCAATTTACCAGTTCATGACATCCCCTATGTATCCATTAAGCGACAAGGAGCAAAAGTGAATCAAAACATTTCTAAATGCTTGGTGCCTTTGTTCACTCAGCTAATGTCAAATCCAACTGAATCTGCTTTAGCTAGAACTATAAAAGGAACTTGGAATCTGATGCAGGAAATGAATCAGGCATCAAGTTCATGTCTAACCCCTCCTTCTCCTGCTGCACAGGAGGCTTCCACAAAGCCTCTCGGTAATAATGACCATGTGACATTCTTAGAGGCTCAGCTCTAATAAAGTACTACAGTGTTCCATGTTAATTATCCAAAACACTAGAACCTTCAATACCAATGCTGCAATGTTTTGGGCTATTGTTATAGAATGCTTGGGGTGGGGGAAGGTTATTTTTAATAAACTATTGATCCAGACCCTTTTGTGTCTTTAGATCTTTGTGACAGAGAATTTGCCTTTTGTTACCTGTAAAGCTTATTATTTCAGCTGCTTATAAAAGGGTTTGGTGTACTTAAAAAAACAGATACTATGGGAGGGAAATCTGTGAACCTTTGGCTGACATTTGTACAAGGCTTTCCCTGGCTTCAGGAGATGTTCCTGAGGATTTGAAAGTAGCAAACAACATGATTCCCATATTACTTTAGACAAGGTAAAACTGAGACAATATGGTTGGGTTAACTTCATTTGTGAAGGAAATCTTGGAAATCATGTGAAACAGGAATGGTGGGACTGGCCCTTGCAAAGCACAGTTCGGCTGTTGGTATGTAGCGTGGATTTAGGAAAGGGGAGGTCATAGGAACAAAAGCTTCCTGTCTGTCTGGCTGATTCAGTAAGAAACTAGTCAGCCATCTTATATAACCCCTTTTGCAAATATACTTGGTGCTGCACAGAGCTGAAAGCATAGCTTATGTTCATAAAAATTTCTCATCCTGGGGATAATAGTGGTGGACTTGGCAGAATTTTTAACCCCAACCAAGCCACTAAGATCCCCAAACTCATTCTTTAGTACCAGCTGGGGTAAGAAAAATGCTGTGTGTCTACCTTTGCAGAGAGAGGTCCTCAAAATTCCCATCTGGACCTCTGCATCAGGACTTGCTCCGTCAAGGCCCCACATCATAGCTATCCTTCCGGTCAAGGAATATTGGGCAGAGCTCATCTTGTAGCTTATCAATGCCACTCCAGAATCAACTGATGGAGTTGCTGTTAAGAGATATGAGAGACTCTCTCCCTCTGGTTTTCCATGTGTTTCCTGTCCTACTAGCTCTGCTCGCTGGGTGTAATAGAATCTTTGGGGCCACTGCAATAACTTCATAGTTTGTCAGCCTTGGGATATTGCATTGCATTGGGGGGGCATAATGTGAGGTGATGAGTGGTGTCCTGTGGACCCATTTTGAAAGGTGACAAAACTACAGCTCTCTTCCCACCCAACAATGGGCTGACTAAGGGATTTAAAATTTTAGGGACAGGGTTCATACCAGTGGAGCAAGGAGAACCTCTAGACTAGTGAATAACAGCTTGAAAGCATTACTGAACAGAGCCCACATTGTGTGGCTCTCAAGACAGGAATTTAAAATCCAACGGTCAGTGGCAGCCCACAAGATATGCAGTACAGTATACCAGGGGTTCTCAACCTTTTTCTTTCTGAGCCCCCCTGACATAGCATAAAAACTCCATGGCCCACCTGTGCCACAATAAATGGTTTTCTGCATATAAAAGCCAGGGACAGCATTAGGGGGTAGCAAGCAGGACAATTGGCAGGGGCCCCACACCGCAGGGCCCCTGCGAAGCTAAGTTGCTCAGGCTACTGCTTCAGCCCCAGGTGGTGGGGCTCAGGGCTCTGGGCTTCATTCCCAGGCAGTGGGGCTTCAGCTTTCTGCCCTGGGCCCCAGCACTGGTCCTGCTTGGCGGACCCCCTCAAACCTGCCTGCGGCCCCCCAGGGAGCTCCAGACCCCTGGTTGAGAACCACTGCAGTATACAATGTGGGGACAGACAAAGATTTATGGCTTGCAATCCCCCCATGAAGAATAGATTCTATGATGTTGCTTTCCTGTCTGAGATCTTGGAAGTCTCACATTCCTATCTGTTTCTTGGCCTATCAAGTACAGGGAGTTTCTTCCCAGGGACATCAAACATAAAGCTGCTACAAGATTTGGGCACTTGTCCAGCCTTTCTTCAGAATGCTTCCCTCCCTAATGTACTGATTGTTTAATCAGCCGATAGGAGGTCAGTGGGATACAGCCCCTGTCTGCACAATGTACTTTTTTTTTTCTTTTCCCCTCTTGACTGAAATTATTTTGCTGGCAAAATCAGTGTCTGTAACTGCTGTGAACTCTTCAACTCCACTCTGAGAGATTGGGCTTGTGTTAAACTCTGTTTATTTTTCAGTGTATGAAAGTGCCCATCATCAATGGCACTAAATATAAAAAATGTGTTGAACAGTATTAGCACTAAAAAAAAAAAAAACCTTCTCAGAGCTATAAATGAGCTCTCAGTTGCAACGCATCTCCAAATGGGCAGAAGCCTGATGAAAGGTCAACTTACCCTGGCCCCTGAATTCAACAGACTAGTTGTTTATTGTAAAAGTGGGGTAAGCCACTGGTACTTCCAAAACAGCAAGACATCTCTTTAAAATGCAGTATGGACATAGAAGCAGGAACATCTGTATTTGAAATAAAAGTAACTTTTAAACTAACCTCTGACTGAGGAATGAATGAGCTTGTTTAATGAAAAATATTAATAGTGAAATGGAAGATCCCAGGCTGTTCAGAAGAATAAAGCTGATAACCACAAAGAGTTTAGATCTTGAAGTCCTTACTTGGTCGTTAATCAAAGGGATTGTTGACTGAGTAAAGCTGGCAGGATTTGGCCCCAAGTGAACCATCTGAGTTGTACGGTCTTTGTTTTGAGTTTGTAATGAAGCCCCAAACCAAGAGAGTTTTGCGTGTTTTCATCCTTGGTTGTTAATGTTTTGTGCAGCTCCGTTCTTGTAATTCTAGAGTTACCCCTGCTGGCTGCTCTAATCAAGTAATATTACTGTCAGCTTTCAAAGCACTCTTTCTGACCAGAAAAGCAGATTGCTTGCCATATTATAGAAGGGAATGGAAGAAACAGTAGTAGAAAATACGGAAATGTTTGTAAAATAGCAAGTCAGCATAGTCTTAAAAACATACTGGCTATACAGGGAAAGAACATGGAGTAGGGCTAGAACATAGAACAGAGGGTGATAGACAACCCAAATGCTAAAGCTTTTGAGGTTTTATTTTGCATGCTTAGTTGAAGCTTATCCAAACAATCTGCATTTCTTGTGTCTGCTAAACTGAAAGAGAAACATTGCAAAAACGATTTGGTTTGTATTTTGGGTGAAGGTTGTGCGTGTTTGGAGCAGGGATGTTTCTATTATTATCTGAACCAATGGTACCTTGTTTGATAGAGCTACTGGATTAGATAGGCGAGTTTTGGTGCTGCTAAAAATAATGGATCTGATTTGCCACTGTCTTGCATCTTTGGGGAGTGATTGAGCACCTATTTACAATGGTGTATATAACACCACTGTAGTCAACGGTAAAAATCTGTGTAAATGAGATTACAATAAAACTCGTGCAATAAAGCTTGTATGCAAAAATGGCACCAATTCAGAACTCTGTGTTCACGAACAGCAGTGGTACTATATTACACTTATTCTGTTCCCTCTTTACACAGGTATACAAGACATACCGTATGTAATCAATCAATCTTTTCCAATGTACTTCTTTTCAGTGCAATAGCCTCAATCTTGAGAGCCTGGCTTGACCAATGCTCTGAAGACTTCCGAGAGCCACCCAATTACCCTTGTTTGCAGAAATTGCTGGATTACCTTAAACGGATCATGCCAGGCTCTGACCCGGAGAGAAGGGCACAAAACCTCTTGGAGCAGCTTCAGAAGCAAGAAGTGAAAAATGAGAGTAAGTTACATTTTTGCACGGCTATTACTGCCTAATCTCCCAGACTATCCTGAAGAACCTGAATTTTCAGGGTAAATTTTACGGGGTGTATGATTTTGATCTCATTTACAGTGATGTAGCTCAAGAGTGACTCCACTGAAGTCAGTGGGGTTACAATGGATGTAGAATCAGGCTTTCTGGACTTTTGCTTATTGAATCCCACAGAGATTGTAGCTACCATAGGGATGAAATACAAACATGAAATGTGGAATAATATGTCTAGTAATTCTGATAGAAATTTGGGGAACTCCAGCGTTTCTAAGAACTCTGCCAGTGCACAGAAGTTGCTGCAACAGCGATATAGTTAATTGCAATTGCATTCTCTGTCTTCAGAGTAAAACCACAGCTGCTCTCTAATTAGTTTTTTCATTAAACTAATTAATTAATTAAAAATCCCATCAAATATTACTATGCTATGACCAAATGCAGCTTCAGTCACAAGCCTATTTGTCATGAAAGCTTCTCTTCCAGTTACCACCATGTCAAAGGAAATGCCTGTGGCTGTTTTTTCCTATTTGAGTGACAAGCTGCTGACATCCAAGGACAGAGGAAAATTTTACTTTACCAGGTCAAAGATCCACTGAAACAATAGTGAGCTGTAGTAACACACAAATGCTATGTAGTGTCAAACTTGGCACATAGTCCGTACCCCAGTTAGAAAGTTTCCTGTGACATAATTAGCATAGCTAGAAAGTTACCGGAATTTGTGCAATGTGAGAACCAGATTCAATGTCCATCTTTGACAGATGAATGAAAGGAAATGATACATAGAATAAGAAGGAAGAAGGCAAACAACAAAAAAGTAGCATTTCATCTCACAAACGTTACCTGCCGGATGTTCCAGAAATGAGGAATTATTGCATAATCAGACACAATGCCAAATGAATTTATGCATTTAAATCTGTATAAAAAGGCCTATTGCATAAAATCCAAATGTTTTCCTCATAAGAAAAAAGCAAGTCTACAGTGTTGCTAATATGTGTCTAATGATGTTCTTTCCTGGATTTGGTTCTAGCAGGCCAAACAATGAAAGTCCAAGGGCTCTATTTTTTAGATCCAACTGTTGTCCAAAAGGAGCAAAAGTTCCCAGGCACTCAGCTGCTGCACTAATTTCCTGAAGTAACACTTGAAAAGGTTGCTACTTGAGTCACAGGCACTTCACTTGAATGAGAATAAAATTACTTGAATGCTGCAAGGATAAAGGCAGTTAATAAAAATTAACAAGTTATTTTGAGGGTCTGATGAGAGCTGCTTTATAGCGGTGACTCATTTTATTTCATGTCCGTTCTGTGTCTGCTTACCTTATACAAAACTGAAACAATCATTTGTTTCAAAGTTCAGATTTGAATACACGATAATAATCATTGTTATAATTTAATGCTATCTAATGCTATACATTGACATGAACTTTACAAATATAGACCCGGATCTGACAATCTGATTGATATGGGGCATTGCACAGGTCCACCCTTTGTGGATTAGACTGCCAGATTGTGGCCATAGAGACTACATGTTCTCTGCCCCAAAGAGTTTGCAACTTAAAAATACACAACCAGGCAAGCACAGGACAGCAGTTCAGGAGCAGGAGTGTATGGAGATTACTAGTGATGTCAGGAAGAGAATAGCAGGTTTGAGAGATGGGTGTTAAAGAAGGATTTGAAGGAGGAGAGTGTTCTTCGCAGATGGGGACTGGAAGACTGCTTCAGGTTAGGGACAACGTGACAGAAGGTGTGAAAATGAGAGTGGGAAAAGAAGATAAAGGGGGCTGTAAAGGAAAAGACTTGGGAGGGGCAGGAAGGTGTGTAAAGAAAATGAGAACAGAGTTGAAGACAAGATTGTTTAAGATCTTGTGGGTGTCATGGAGTTGAATTTGATAATCTAGGATGCAAAAAGGCAGTGGGGGGATTCCAGCAAGGGGCAGTGTGCTCAAAAAAATTGGAAAGAGGTGATTTTCATAAACCGTTGTTATGAAAATTAGGGCTGTCAATTAATTGCAGTTAACTCACACGATTGACTTAAAAAAATTAATTGCGATTTATCTCAGTTTTAGTAGCACTATTAAACAATAGAATATCAATTAAATATTTTTGAATGTTTTTCCACATATTCAAATGTATTGATTTCAATTACAACATAGTATACAAAGTAGACAATGCTCACTTTATTTTTAATACAAATATTTGCACTGTAAAAATGGCAAACAAAAGTAACAGTATTTTTCAGTTCACCTCATCAAGTACTATAGTGCAATCTCTTTATCATGAAAGATCTACTTATAAATGTAGATTTTTTTTGTTACATAAGTGCACTCAAAAACAAAACAATGTAAAACTGTAGAGCCTACAAATCCACTCAGTCCTACTTCTTGTGCAGCCAATCGCTAAGACAAACAAGTTTGTTTACATTTACGGGCGTTAATGCTGCCCGCTTCTTATTTACAATGTCACCTGAAAGTGAGAACAGGTGTTCGCATGGCACTTTTGTAGCTGTCATTGCAAGGTCTTTACGTGCCAGATATGCTAAACATTCGTATGCTTCTTCATGTTTTGGCCACCATTCCGGAGGACATGCATCCATGCTGATGACGCTCATTAAAAAAATAATGCATTAATTAAATTTGTGACTGAACTCCTTGAGGGAGAATTGTATGTCTCCTACTCTGTGTTTTACCTGCATTCTGCCATATATTTCATATTATAGCAGTCTCGGTCATCATGATGACCCAGCACATGTTCGTTTTAAGAACAGTTTCACTGCAGATTTGACAAAACGCAAAGAAGGTACCAATGTGAGATTTCTAAAGATAGCTACAGTACTCGATCCAAGGTTTAAGAATCTGAAGTGCCTTCCAAAATCTGAGAGGGACAAGGTGTACAGCATGTTTTCAGAAGTCTTAAAAGAGCAACATTCTGATGCAGAAACTACAGAACCCGAACCACCAAAAAAGAAAATCAACCTTCTGCTGGTGGCATCTGACTCAGATGATGAAAGTGAACATGCGTCAGTCCGCACTGCTTTGGATCGTTGTTGAGCAGAACCTGTCATCGGTATGGACGCATGTCCTCTGGAATAGTGGTTGAAGCATGAAGGGACATATGAATCTTTAGTGCATCTGGCATGTAAGTCTCTTGTGATGCAGGCTACAACAGTGCCATGTGAACGCTTGTTCTCACTTTCAGGTGATACTGTAAATAAGAAGTGGGCAGCATTATCTCCTGCAAATGTAACCAAACTTGTTTGTCTGAGCAATTGGCTGAACAAGAAGTAGGACTGAGTGGACTTGTAGGCTCTAAAGTTTTACATTGTTTTATTTTTGAATGCAATTGTTTTTTGTACATAATTCTACATTTATAAGTTCAATTTTCATGATAAAGAGATTGCACTACTGTACTTGTTAGGTGAATTGAAAAATACTATTTCTTTTGTTTTTATAATGCAAATATTTGTAATAAAAATAAACATAAAGTGAGCACTGTACACTTTGTATTCTGTGTTGTAAGTGAAAGCAATATATTTGAAAAAGTAGAAAACATCCAAAACTATTTAAATGGTATTCTATTATTGTTTAACAGTGCGATTAATCACGATACATTTTTTAATTGAATGACAACCCTAATGAAAATCCATTTCCATGTGCTTATTTTTATAAAATATCTGCAGATAAGGCTGCAGAAGACATTTCCACATACCTCCTTTAGCTCTTTGAATAAATTGGTATATCTGGATTCCTGTCTCTGCCTTCCAATAGTTCTAATTTGTTACAGTAGAGTCTTGCGCTAATGACTGGGAGACCCAATGTGAACTACTAGAGTTTGCAAGGTAGTGAACAAAGAGAAAACAAACATTTTGGGGGAAAAGGAAGATCCATCACATAATGTTCTTTGTTATTTTGACATTTGCTTAGTTGTAATTTGATATGAAATACTTCAGAGATACTCTGAAATGTATTGTATATTTTGTCAAGCCTTAGTAATCGAGACCTCATTACAACAGCTTTGCTGTTAAATCTTTGTTGAGAGATGGGAGAGTCCACCAATTTTTGTATTTTTTTGGACTGGATCTCCTCTTCCTGCAGTAAAATCCATGGGATGGGGACTTAGGGAGAATGAAATATCTTCATCGATCCTTTAGGTGAGATCCGCCCTAATCCTTGAGTGGTGGAGAAAGTTTTCCCTGATGGACTAAACCATGGTTTTCCCCCCAAACCTGGAGGGTCCTCTAGGATCTTTGTGCATCTTGGGGAAGCCACAGGCTGTCAGAGCCATCTGCATTGAGTCCCTGTGCCTCTGCACCAGCTCTGTTTCCCCACTCCCAAGTAATGCTGATCCCGTGGAGTCTGTAAAGGAGTATCTTGCCATGGAGACTCAGCATCAACTTTGCAGAGCAGGAAGAACCATATTGGGTTACTCTCTCTTCTCCCCAGCTTGAGTCACACCAGGACTTCTATAGGACCCCAGGAAGGAGAGTATACTACCAAGGAAATGTCTAACACCCCACCCTTCCATACAGGAGAGTCTAAATCTGAATGCAAAGGGTCCCCTATGCACTGAATGTGGGACACTATCTGGCCCTTTGATAGTTCGATTTTTTTTTTTTTTAGGTTATAAAGCATATTGACTATCGAGGGGTGGATTAATGAGGTTCTGCTATAGAAGGGAGAAATTTTTATACCTGCAAGTCTTGTCTGTGTTGGTTGTAAATTCTTTAGAGGAAGGACTCTCTTCCATTATGTTTCTCACTACAATGCCTAGCATGAGAGAGCCCTGACATCAGTTAGGATCTGTAGGCTCCACTATAATACAGATAAATAATGGTAATAATAAACAATGGCTTTAATGTACTGTTTAGCACGTGTATGTTACCAAGTAATATTATATTTTCCATGCTGGACAGATGGGTTCCATAACACCTTCACTTTCAGCCTTGATGAGGAAGAGGAAATGGAGACTGGTGGGCCAGAAGAGTTCTCTTTTTTCCCAGAAGACCTTGTAGCAGAGCAATTAACATACATGGATGCAGTAAGTACTGTGTACATTTAGAGGGGAAAGCTACTGGGGAAAATGCTAGGGTACTTAGTGTTGTTATTTTAATCTTTCTTTTAACTCATGTTAACCAATACAAATGTGTTCCAAAAAGCTGCTAGCCTTATCAGGGCAGCAACACAAAACTCTTTTAGGTTACTTGATCCTATTTCAGCCAGTTGGATTGTTTCATTCAGCCAAGGGTTTTTTAAATTGTGTGTGTGTGTGTGTGAATATATATTGCTAGTTCATGGCCTTTTTGCAAAGATCAAGGATAGCATAGTATATGTTTAATATCTGATACCGGTTGTGACTATATCTCACTCTTACTAGGTCTACACTACAGCGGGGTTCCGACCTAAGATACGCAACTTCAGCTACGTGAATACCGTAGCTGAAGTTGCGTATTTTAGGTCGGCTTACCTGGCGGTGAGGACGGGGGAAAGCCGACTGCTGCCGCGCTGCCGCCGACTCCGCTACCGCCTCTTGTCGAGGTGGATTTCCGGAGTCGACGGCAGAGCGATCAGGGATCGATTTTACCGCGTCCTCACGAGACACGGTAAGTCGATCCCCGATAAACCGATTGCTACCCGCCGGATCGGCGGGTAGTGAAGACGTAGCCATAGACATCTATAATTACTATGCTCATACTAGTCTGTTCTTGTGGATAGTATTGGTATCTTTTGGTGTGTGTGTGTGTACATAAATAGATATACTCATACTGTATATGTGATATGTGTGTACACAAGACACGCTCCCCCTTCCCCCCTTTAGCTTTTTGCCAGCCAGGGTGGAAAACATTTAACCCCTACCCCAAACCTACACACACGGTCATTCAGTGAACCAAAGAAAAGAAGGCTGGTCAATCAGCGTGGGGGGAAGGGGGAACCCAGCTGAATGTGACAGTGGTACAGCACCCCCTGGAAGACGGCATCCAGGGTGACTACCCGGCTTCCCCTCCCCAAGAACCAGCCCTATGCAGTCGTCCATTAGCTCAAACATGCTAAATGTTCTAAGTACTTTTTAGCTGACCATGATACATTTCCTTTTTGCCTCAAGTATATATGGAGCAGAGTAAATGTTCATATCAGAGAAAATGAGCATTTATCTGTTAATACACTCTCAGTTTTAGATCCAGCATACTGCAAAAAGATGTATTTCTACATATTAACAATAGGAATCTCAGAGAGCCCTGTTGATTTACAAACCTCTTTCTTGTTCTAGAAGCTCTTTAAGAAAGTGGTGCCCCACCATTGCTTGGGGTGCATCTGGTCTCGGCGGGATAAGAAAGAAAACAAACACTTGGCACCCACCATCAGAGCCACCATCTCTCAGTTCAACACAGTTACCAAATGTGTCGTCAGCACCATCCTGAAGGGCAAGGACCTCAAAACACAGCAGAGAGCCAAGATCATTGAGAAATGGATTCATATTGCACATGTAAAGCATTCGTTCTGTCCTGTTTCAGTTAATGGTGGTTTGGGAGGTGGGGGGTCATGTGCTTTGTCCACAGGTTATTTTTCACACTGACTCCCTTGGTGGCCTTGGGCAAGATCCTGCATTTCCCCATCCTGAAAATGGGCTTGTTAATGCTGCCTTATCACAGCGTTGCAAGTGTTAATGAGTGGATGATGCATGTGCTTCAAAGGTAGGAAGTGCTGTGTCAGTGCTATTATTATGGTGAGAGAAGTTTGCAAAGTCAAACAATTCATCTTCCCTAGGAAAGAAAAATGACTAATCTTCTTGAAGGAAGTGGAATTCTGTCGAAGTCCTCTTAAAGTTAGATGCATTAGGCCATATTTCCCAAGGAAAGTGTAACAGGAATGTAATAAGGTCACTGATGGTGCCCACAAAACCCCACATAGACTGGGTGGTTGCATCTACAGCCCATTTGCTCACTCAGGTATGTGTTTTGCTTACACACAGTCAAATGTTAATGAGTGCAGAGGATGCATGCTCATTTTTGTGTGTCCCCCTGTTGCATCCTTATTTGAAAGTTTGTCCCATCTGTTGTTTTGAGAGGGGAGTTCTCCAATATCCTCTAATTTTTCTGCCCTTTTACTCCTATTCACCCCTTTTATAAAAGGCCTCCACACTGCTGATGACCTGCACCATAATTTAGGGCAGGCAGGGTCTGGATGAAGCTCCCTCTAGAGCCTCGATCAGTCAGAGGGGGTCAATGGAGAGTGATAGGTGTTCTCCCTTTGACGGACTCAGTGCAATGATTCTGCAGCATTCTTTCTTAGTCCTTGATGCCATGAGGGTGCGGAGTAGGGGTGAGAAACCGAGCTCGATTCCAAGCGAGGGCCTTTCCACATGGTAGCACTCTGTGTTATTAATAGACTAGTGGACCCCCAAGGCCTAAATTTATTAATACTCATTTATCAGCTATCCAGGAATGATTGCATCCCTCTTGATGCTTCATGACTTCTGAGTAAACTGTGTGAGATGATTCAGGGACAATCTTTAAATATCATAAGAACATAAGAATGGCCATACTGGATCAGAACAATGGTCTGTCTAGCCCAGTATCCTGTCTCTCACAATGGCCAGTACCAGAACTTCAGGGGAAGTGTTCAAAACAGGGCAGTTGGAGTCATCCAACCCTGTCTTCTCATCCCAGCTTCTGGCAGTCAGAGGTTTAGGGTTGCCCTGAACATGGGGTTGCATCCCCGACCATCTTGGCTAATAGCCATTGATGGACCTATTTTCCATGAATTTATCCAGTTCTTTTTTCAACCCACTTATAGTTTTCACCATCACAACATCATATGGCAATGAGTTCCACAGGTTAACTGTGTGTTATGTGGAAAAAGTACTTTTGCTTGTTTGTTTTAAACCTGCTGCCTGTTAATTTCATCAGGTAACCCCTGTTTTTTGTATTGTGTGAAAGGGTAAATAACACTTCTCTATTCACTTTTACTATACCATTCATCATTTTATAGACCTATATCATATCCCCCCCCCCCCCCATCTCACTTTTCTAATCTGAACAGCCCTAATCTTTTTAGTGTCTCCTTGTATGGAAGCCATTGCTTGCCCTTCTCTGAACCTTTTCTAGTTCCACTGTATCCTTTTATGAGATGTGGCAAACAGAACTGGACACAACATTCAAGGGGTAGGCAAAGAAATATGAGTAAAACAGTAAAAGCTGCTTCCTGTGCCCTTTGCTTTAATCCCAGTTTGTGTTTCTCCTGTTCCAAATGGGAAACTTGGCTTTTGAGCAAATGGAAACTATTTTGAAGGAATCGAATGCAAGTGAGATTCTATGTATCGGCTACCAGAAATACAAAATCCCTTAGAAATAATTCATCTTTGTCTTCAACAGGTAATTGTAATTTCTTTCCTTCCCCATTTATAAATCACATAAAACTAGAATTTAAAACATGAGATCACCAAACTAGATATTTTCTTACTTAAACACAAAGTATTTCAAAGTAAAGTAAATGGTAAGACTTAGGTAAATGATCAGACACAAAATTTATAATAATAATAGTAAAAGTATTTTGGGGAAAAAGCAGAAAAATTAAGTTATTGCTCATAGTATTGTTGTTTTGAATAACCCTTGACACTGCAATATATTTGCTTACGGAATCATTTACTTTGTCCATTGGGCATGGTCCCTAGTTTGTAGTTACAGATTTACTCAAAAGAACAGAAGAAATGTTAAGAAAGGCCGTCTGGTTCAAGATGCCTGCCCTTTCTTTGCTTCATCTTAATCCTATTCCCTGCTTTTTCTCCATACCCCAGGTATCTCTAGAACTCCTTTTTACTCTTTGCTTCAGTTGCTTTCCCTAGTAATGGATTCCATATGTTTCTCACTTGTTTGCATGATATCATTTTGTCTGAGTTCCTTCAGCAACCCTGGCTTCCTAATTTTTTAGATTGTATCTTCTATTTGTTGGATGCTTCATGAACTGTGCTCATGAGGGCTGGACTGCTGGCTAGTTTTGTTTTAATGCTTCAGTGTTCCTTTAAAAATAAATCTCACGCACATTAAAGAATCGTGGATTCTTGCAAAGAGATTCAAAATAAGCAATACTTAAAAAATCAGGGCAAATATTGAGTTTTCCAGTCTTAATTTGTTTTTCTGCCTCTAGAAACAAAATTGTTAGTATTGACACCTAGACAGGTGGGAATGGATGGCTCAGGGAACTCTGCTGGCTGACTCTAGGCACGTTGCTTCAACTTTCTGTCCCTCAGTTTCCCCACCTGTAAAATGGGGCTAATGATCCCTCCTTTGTAAAGCACTTTGAGCTTGACTGATGAAAAAGGCACATAAGGACTAGGTATTATTATGGGAAGTAGAGTCTTTCACCTCTACATTGGCAGTTCTACTTCAGCTTAAATCAGTAGGTGACCAACTTCTGTTATCATCTGATGGTTCTTTGATGGCCAGTGTGAAATGGCTTAGATGGTGTCAGTCTTGTTTTCTGGTACACAGGTGTCAATCACAAAAACCATCATCCAAGGTATTAATGGACACCCTTGTTTGGAAGTTTAAGAGGCGAAGGATTGAATGGAGATTAAGCTACCTTCTCATTCCTAGGGGTGGTCCCTCAAGGACAGGGGATACCTATTGAGAGGGTAGTGGGAGTGGCAGGGGAAGTCTGGACTGTCACTGCCCACATAGTATCTGATCTTTGACCTTCAGCCTCCAGGACTGTCAATCTAGCATCTTTCACCAGTCCTAAATTCACACACAAAATTAAATACTGCAGCCCTAGTTGAACCCATGAAGAATGCATGTGCACACTCAGTGAAGTAATTGCATGGGCAGAATGGCTAGGTACACATATAGTTCCCTACTTCTAAATGGAATTGCTTATTTTGCATGCACAAATGAATGTTTTGCATATTTAGGTGCCTGTGCTTGAGAATCTGCCCGTTAAACTGGAATTAGTCACTAAAAAAATTATTCTGTAACAGGGCCGGCTCCAGGCACCAGCGAAGGAAGCAGGTGCTTGGGGCGGCCAATGGAAAGGGGCGGCACGTCCGGGAATTCGGCAGTGGGTCCCTTAGTCCCTCTCTTCCTCTTTGAGCTGCCGCCGAAGTGTCGCCGAAGAGGAAGAGAGGGAGCGAGGGACCCACCGCCGAATTGCCGCCGAAGAATGAAGCGGCGCGATTGAGCTGCCGCCGAAGTGCCGCCGATCGTCTTTATCTTTTTTTTTTTTCCCCGCTTCGCCGCTTGGGGAGGCAAAAAAGCTGGAGCCAGGCCTGCTCTGTAAATAAGGCAGTGTGGGGTTCCATGCTTATTGTCTGTCAATGATCTTCAGAGCCAATTTGATACATTTAAAAGTCAAGATATGTTTTTCTAACTGCCAGCCCTTCAGACTCCACCTCGGATCTAAAATTACTGAGCAAGAACGGCCAATTTTCTACATTAAATATTTTCTTTAAAAATAAAAAAGGAATCACTAATTGCCTGTTAAAATTCCTTTTTAAAATCAAGGTTATTTTTGAGTATTTCAGGTACAGGAAAGCTTCTGATTGTTTTATGTGTGTGTCACTTAAAAAGAGGCAAAGCAATTCTTAAAAAAACCCTGAGGCAGAAAAATGTTGGCTAAAGTTTAGCCTGTAGTGAATAAAATGAACATCTGAAAACATGGATATATAATGGGAGTCCTGATGTTTTTCTTAAATCCAGTGGAAGCTGTAAACTAAAGATGGGCCCACACTGGCACCTACTTTCCCAACCTCTTTCATGTTGGGGGAGCAGAGTGTTTCACGATCAGATTTCTGGATCCAAACCATCCCCTATGGTTTGGATTCTGAGCTGAGCCCAAACCAAGAAGAAGCCTGTTTTCTACTGTTGCCAAAGATCTTGTGAGAAAGCTGTTTTGTGAGATTTTGGCACAAGGTGCCAGAAATCTTACAAGAATAGCTTTCGAGCTTTTGGTGTCATCAGGTCTGACCCTGAACTTTTGAATAATGCCTTTGGCCCCAACTAGTCTTTTGACACCAACCTTAGTACAAACCTAGCCCAAATGCCATCACCGTATGCTCTGCTACTCTCTAATATTAACATTATAAGGTAAATTCTTAAACAGCATCTAATATTGTGCATAGCTCGTGCTCATAAACATGTGAGTAACGTTAGAGGCTGCATTTAAAAATGTGACTTTTAATGTTAATATTAGAGACTAGCAGAGCAGGTGGTATTTGCATGTGCGTGCATGAACTGCTGGGCTGTGGACACTCTTTCATGAGTTCTTTGGAGAGCGGGTTAGTCACAGGATGCTTATTCTTTTTCCACCTCCTCCTCCCTTCCATATAAGCCTCTGTTATAATTGCCACAAAGATGTTGTGTGATCACAAATGGGAGGGAGATGTCTTTGAGCCAGTCTCTCTATTCAGATGTGCTCCCCCCATGGAGAGGTTTGAGAGCTCTTACCTTAAACAACATACATGCCTGAATATGTTGATCTTTTGTGTGTATTTTTAAATTGTCATTTAGTTTGGCAAGGTTCATCATTTTAAATTCAACTTGCAAATAGGCAGGCCCCAACTTTCCCCAGCAGGGGGAGAAGGTAATTATAAAGTGCTTGTTAATAGGATAAAGTTTGTTTTCTTTAGCTTGACTTCAGAGACCCACCTCCACTAGTATTTTTACTAGGAGAGCTGGAAGCTATACAAAAAAATGAAAGTGAAGAAAACAAGGATTAAGTGCCAAAACCTATAAAGGTTTTGGTAGGTGGAGAGGGAGAGGGGAGCCATTTTTGATGCCCTATATTTGTACAGCTGCCTATTGAGCAGTAAGAATTCACCGCAGCTGTGAGATTAGAAAAACAGGAAATCGCCAGCTCACTTGTAATATTGATCTTTAACTCTCCTTTATTTTTTATTCCCTCCCTTTACAGGAATGTAGGATCCTGAAGAATTTTTCCTCCTTGAGGGCCATTGTTTCAGCACTACAGTCCAACTCCATCTACCGGTTAAAGAAGACCTGGGCATCTGTTCCAAAGTAATCCTCCCACTCTCCTTTTAGCCCCTTTCATCTGACTGGCCCACAACAAAAACGAAGTACAGTGACGCTTAGGGCAGGTCTATAGTACAAATTTTTGCTGATGCAAATAATAAGACCGCCACAATTAGTATATTGTTTGTGAGTGTGCATACTTGGTTTCTTGCATTGGCAGTGCACATGCTCACCACGAGTGCTTGTGTTGATGCATGGTGATGTGCACCATGGGTAGGTAGCCTAGAGTGCAACCCCCCCACCATCCAATCCATTGTATTTTGGGAAGTTTTGGCAAAGCACGGTGGGGCAGATGTGAGTCACACAAGGGTGACTGGGAGCAAGGGGTCAATTTCCCAGCATGCAACTGTCTCCATTCCATAATGTTATCTAAATCTCATAATTTTCATGCCTTTTTTAAAAATCCCACAAACCCATGCAGCCCTCCTCACTGTCCGCCATCTCTGACAGAAGCATGGAGCCTGCACAGCTCTGCACTACTGTCATAAGCATCGCAAGCACAGGACGCACAATCCTGTGGTATTTGCAGAGCCGTAAGAAAAAAACTAATCAGCATCGAACATGAGGATTTCTTGACAGACAGATTGCTGTGGGACATAGCCAGAACCAAATCAAGGTGATTGGTGGCATTCACTGGGTAGCTGTCGATGTTGGAGCACCGCTTCTGGGCCCAAGAAACAAGCACTGACTGGTGGGATTCCATCGTAACGCAGGCTTGGGATGATGAGCAGCGACTGCAGAACTTTCAGATACTCAAGGCCACATTCCTGGATCTGTGTGCCAAGCTCACCTCAACCCTCCAGTGCAAGGTTGCCAAGATGAGAGCTGCACTGACAGTGGAGAAGCAAGTAGCAATCGCACTGTGGAAACTTGCAATGCCGGATTGCTACCGGTCAGTGGGCAACCATTTTGGAGTTGGAAAATCCACTGTGGGGGCTGCTGTGTGTGCAGGGCCATTACGACTGTGACTGTCAGCAACATGCAGGACATAGTGGATGGATTTGAAGCAATGGGATTCCCAGGCTGCAGTGGAGCAATGGACGGCACGCATATCCCTGTTTTGGCACCATACAACCTTACCACAGAGAACGTCAACAGAAAGGGTTACTTTTCATGGCTATGCAATCTTGCAAAATGCTGAGCCAGCGGCAATAGGAGTTGAGGAGGCTCAGCACCTCAGTGGATGGGTCTCTGTGCTGACCCACCTTTTACATGTTTGTTTGTTGTCTAGTCCTTCATCACTGTGGAAAACTGGATAATAATGATGTAGGCTTGATTTAGGGTTCTTTGTAATCAATAATTGACTTAATTCCTCTTCTGCCTAGGGACAGGATGCTGATGTTTGAAGAGCTGTCCGATATCTTCTCAGACCATGACAATTATCTGACGAGTAGAGAGCTGCTAATGAAGGTGAGAATGAGGCTGAGAGCAAGAGTTATGATTTGTGTCAGTGCTGAACTCTGTCGCCTATCCAGTCACCCAAACCCACCCCCCGGGCTCCATTGTAGGGAGTCTTACAGAGCACAGTTCTGTGGCATGCAAGGAGTGTGCATGCCTGCTTCCTGTGTGACCTTTCTGCCCTCTGGCACAGCAGAATTGCATTGGTTCCACTGGCACTGACGCTATGCACAACTGGATGGCTGGGATGGATTATGGGATTTGCCTACTAGCGAACAGGTGCTGTGGAAGGTGTTGAGATATCTGTTGTCTCACTGAGGAGCGGAGCTCAAAGAAGTTGCAAAATAGCACAACGGCAAAGGATGCAAAAGTACTTCCCAGAAATACAGCTGTTCTAGATAACCTTTCAATCAGTCATAAGTTCATCTAGAAAGGTTCGGTACTGATGAGCATAAAAAAATACAGAGACCAGATTCTCAGCAGCTGTAAATTGTCATAGCTCCTTTGACTGCAGTGGGAGTTATGCCAGTTTACTCCAGCTGAGGATTTCATCCAAGATGTTTGTCCAAACTATCCCCACCTTCTTGGAACTACAAAACAGGGCTGGGAATCTGGAAGGAGCAGGCTTCCTGCTGTGTGTGTGGCCAGAAATGCCACAAAACAGTCTATGTTGCAGTAGTCTGCGAATTCTGCTGTCAGACCCGGGTGAACCCCAAAAATTCAGAGGCCCCTGAAAATGAGAAATACTGGTAGTGAAGCATGTTGGTATGAACCTTTTAGAAACTAAGGGAAGGTTCGATTAGATTTCTCTGAGCTCTGTCTAATTCAGTCTGTTTCTATCTGGTCTATATCTAGTCTGTCTAGAATTTATAATTCACCTCAGCATTATAATGTCAAGCACTGAATTTTGGGCGAAGGCTCAGTGATGGTGGGTGATTTTATTCAAACTTGATGGGCAGTAGCTACTTATGAGCCATTTATCAAAATGTTTTACAGCAGGTGAAGTAGTAATAAATATTGAGAGGAGTCCTTATCTATCCAGACCAGTTTAATTAACTAAATGTTAAACATCCCCGAGAACAGACCTATTGGCTCCTGCCAGATCTTATTCTGCAAACCATTCTGAAGGCAATGAAATGAGCTTATGATGATCTCGCTCAGCTGTTTTATTTAACTTCGTTCAACTTGTGACAACCCAAAGACTAGCTTCAGATGAAGCCTGGAAGTCTCTCTTTTCTAATTGTGAGGACTGCCACATCCTTGGGAGAATAGTCTCCCCAAGGAAGTTGTAGCAGACCTATCACTTGAGACATCTAAAGCTGGAGTGGACCAAAACAACTGAATATACTTTTGACAGGACAGCATCTCGCTCCTGTCTCTTTTCTAGATACAAACTGCTTGGAGACCACTTTTTGTTCAAACACCTTGTGCAGTTTATTTAGTGTTCTCCCCACTACTGTTACAAACCTGTGCAGCGTTGTGTTTACAAGCATACTGTCCTTAGTTCACTCAGCCAAGAAACATGGAGTCAGAAAAGATTTCCCCCCCAAGAGATCTCTCCTGGCTCTGCCTTGCAAAAGCCTGCCAGTCTCTCTGTGCTCCCCTCAGCATTTCCTTCCTGTGTCTTTTCTATTTTCTAATCTAATGAGCTCATTAGCCTTTTGGGCTCTCCTCAGCCCATCCCAGCCTATCAATTAGGCACAGCTTTACCCCTCAGGTTTATTCTGGGGTGCTATTGGTGGTCAGTGATCAGAGTGCTAGTACAGCTGCTGTTACCCAGCACTCTGTCACAGTACTGTATGGAATAAGCCAGAAGTGGCTTGGTGGGTGAACCAAGAGGTCTTTCCATCTCTAAAATCTAGAGCACTACAAGCCTTCTGCACCATGTGCATGAGTAATTCTTCTGTGGTTTGGAACTTATCATTTAAATCAGCTTCTGTACCAAATGACTAGAGGATAGCTAGTGTGACACCAATTTTTAAAAAGGGCTCCAGAGATGATCCCAGCAATTACAGGCCAATAAGCCTGACTTCAGTACCAGGCAAATTGATTGAAAATCTAGTAAAGAACAGAATTATCAGACACATAGATGAACATAATTTGTTAGGGAAGAATCAACATGGTTTTTGTAAAGGGAAATCATGCCTCACCAATATACTAGAATTCTTTGAGGGGGTCAACAAGCATGTGGACAAGGGGGATTCAGTGGATATAGTGTACTTCGATTTTCAGAAAGCCTTTGACAAGGTCCCTCACTCAAGGCTCGTAAGCAAAGTAAGCTGTCGTAGGATAAGAGGGAAGGTCCTCTCATGGATCGATAACTAGTTAGAAGATAGGAAACAAAGGATAGGAATAAATGGTCAGTTTTCAGAATGGAGAGAGGTAAATAGTGGTGTTCCCCAGGGGTCTGTTCTGGAACCAGTCCTATTCAACATATTCATAAATAATCTAGAAAAAGGGGTAAACAGAAAGTGATAAAATTTGCAGATGATACAAAACTACTCAAGATAGTTACGTCCAAAGCAAACTGTGAAGAGCTACAAATGGATCTCACAAAACTGGGTGACTAAGCAACAAAATGGCAGATGAAATTCAGTGTTGATCAATGCAAAGTAATGCACATTGGAAAACATAACCACAACAAAAATGATGGGGATCTAAATTAGCTGTTACCACCAAGGAGAGAGATCTTGGCGTCATTGTGGTTAGTTCTCTGAAAACATCCACTCAAAGTCCAGCGGCAGTCAAAAAAGCTAACAGAATGTTGGGAATCATTAAGAAAGGGATAGATAATAAGGCAGAAAATATCATATCGCCTCTATATAAATCCATGGTATGCCCATATCTTGACTACTGTGTGCAGATGTGGTTGCCCCATCTCAAAAAAGATATACTGTATTGGAATTGGAAAAGGTTCAGAAAAGGGCAACAAAAAATGATTAGGAGTATGGAACACCTTCCATATGAGAAGGGATTAATAAGATTGGGACTTTTCAGTTTGGAAAAGAGACGACTAAGGGGGGATATGATAAAGGTCTATAAAATCATGACTGGTATGGAGAAAGTAAATAAGGAAGTGTTATTTTCTCCTCCTCATAACACAAGTACTAGAGGTCACCAAATGAAATTAATAGGCAGCAGGTTTAAAACAAACAAAAGGAAGTATTTCTTCACACAACGTACAGTCAACCTGTGGAACTCTTTGCCAGAGGATGTTGTGAAGGCCAAGAATATAACAGGGTTCAAAAAAGAACTAGATAAATTCATGGAGGATAGGTCCATCAATGGCTATTAGCCAGGATGGATATGGTGTCCCTAGCCTCTGTTTGCCAGAAGCTGGGAATGGACGACAGGGGATGGATCACTTGATGATTACCTGTTCTGTTCATTCCCTCTGGGGCACCTGGCATTGTCGGAAATCAGGATGCTGGGCTAGATGGACCTTTGGTCTGACCCAATATGGCCATTCTTATGGTCTTATGGCAGTCCAGGCTTCTAGGTTCCATTTCTGTCTCTGCAACTTACTGTTATATGACCCTGGGCAAGTCCTTAAACTCCTTGTTTTCCCCAACTATAAAATAGGTGTTGTATTACTCACCTATCTGATAGGAATGTTGGGAGTCTTGATTAATTAACATTTATAAAGTACCTTGAGATCCTACAAAAGGAGCTTTACAAATGCAAATTATTATTTATTATTGTTTTGGGACTCACTAGAAAAAGGGGTCATAATCTCAGAAATAAATTAACGTCACAAGGCAAAGGCTACAGAACTGTTATGAAATATGGCTCCCATTCATATAGTTATTGGAAAACCTAAATCCCTCAGCCTCGAATTGTGCAAATCTAAAACAAACACTTTTATTTCCTGAATGTCTCTGTATTACTCGGAAAACCATAGAGGTTAGTCATCATATCATAGAGTCACTGTATAAAAAAAGAAAAACACCAGCGTGTTGCATAACAGAGGGGAGAGATGTTTATTTGTAAAATTGCTGATTGCGAAATAAGTTAGAGGTCTAAGGACAAAAGGCCCAGAAGCTGCGTTCGGATGAGAATCCAAATGTATGGCGCATATTCAAGCTTCTTGAATTTAAAAATCTCAGTTGATTTGTGGTTCTTCTAAGCTTCACCTGGGCCAGGACTGTTTTGCAGACAAACTCCCTTGTGGTAATTTGGTATGATTGTCTCCAACAAACCCCAGCAGTGCAGAAGCCTTAACGTTTTTATTAAAACAAGCAAAAAAGTTAAGCACACATTTCTGAACCTCAGGGCAGTGTGGCTCAACTGGGTGAATTTTCATGTATTTCAGTCCTACCAATAATGTCCCCCATTAATTGCCCTTTCATTCACTCCATAGGAAGGAACATCCAAGTTTGCAAATCTGGACAGTAGTGTGAAAGAGAACCAGAAAAGGACCCAGAGGCGGCTTCAGCTCCAGAAAGATATGGTGTGTGCAGCATGCTGTTCTCTCTTCTCTCTGAATTTATACCTGGGATAATAGAAGCAAAATCCAGAAATGCATTTTAAGAAACAGAGCACAAAGCACATTATGTCATGCATTATACCATGCAAAAACCCTAGAGTCAATACAACAGTGAGGTTGATCAACCAAGTACACAATGTCAAGGAACTTAAACAGTGAACATTGAACACTCAGCCTTAACTCTGTCCCTTTTTACATATGGCCTAAAAAATTCTTTCTGTATAAATTTCTGTGTATTAATAAACAGACATTACAGTATAAAACAGAACAGAAACAGGAGTTTGTAATACATCTTTATTTACTGCACAGATATTATATGGTGTGTGCTGAACTGCCAAGCTGTAACAGAATTATTGTATGCTGTGGTGTTGTAGCCAAGTCAGGTCATAGAATATTAGGGAGACAAGGTGGGTGAGGTAATATGTTCTATTGGACCAACTTTTGTTGGGGATTGAGACAAGTTTTGGAGCTTGTGCAGAGCTCTTCTTCCAGTTTGCCAGCCCTGAAATAGAGCTCTGTGTAAGCTCAAAAGTTTGTCTCTCTCACCAACAGAAGGTGGTCCAATAAAAGATAACACCTCCCCACCTTGTGTCTCTAAACTGTCACAAGGGTGACCAGAGAGCAAGTGTGAAAAATTGAGACAGGGGATTGGGTAATAGGCGCCTATACAAGACTAAACCCCAAATAACGGGACTGTCCCTATAAAATCGGGACATCTGGTCACCCTAGCTGTCACTGAGCAGATAATTTGAGAATCCCAGCTGTCCTGTGCTCCAAAAACTCCCATAAATTTACTAAACTGCCACAGGAAGTATATTTACAAAACATAAGTATCTATCAAATGCCTGAAATGAGGAAGTGCTGATGGCTGTAAAAGACTGCAGGAGTTGGAGGAGAAATGGTGGTGCCAGAGTATTTGCTGTTGCACCAATAGCCACTTATCTATCCACAGCAGGAGTAAAGAAGGGTGCCTAGAGATACTTCCTTCACTTCCACCTCCATCTACCCAGTGCCCAGCCCAGCTTCTCAGGATTGGATGCAAGACTGAGGACTTGGGCCTTAATTTCAAGACTTTGAGAAATTTATACAAACCACCGCATGAGACAGCAATAAATGATTGATGGCTGTACGCAGATATCCATAGCCTCTGACCGGCTGGTCGTCTTTCCTAAGGAAGCATAGGAGCTCTTATTCAGACTCCAGTAGCAATCTCTATTACCCTTTAAACAAAGCTGTGTGAAAATAACCAATTTTCACTTGGTAAAATGTTTACTGCAAAAACATGAAAAGTTATATGATGTTACAGGAAAATTAGTTCTGGTCAAAGAGAAATTGTCATTCACTTCAGTGAGCTCATGAAACACACAGGAACTCTCAGGATTTTTGAGAGATCTGCTTAATTTTTATGGAATTTGCACAGGAGATGATTCCATATGACCATAGGTGCCAATTTCCACTGTTCCCGGTGGGTGCTTGACCCCCACCCCTGGCCCTGGCCTCACCCCTGCACCGCCCTCACCCCGCCCCCATTCCACCCCCTTCCCCCAAGTCCCCGCCCCTGCCCTGCCTCTTCTCCGCCTACTCCCCTGAGCGCGCCACATCCCCGCTTCTCCCCCCTCCCTCCTGGAAAGTCCTAAGCGTTGGGAGGTAGGTGGAGGAGCGAGGATGCGGTGCGCTGGGGGGGAGGGGAGGTGTAGGGTGGGAGGGGAGCTTGGCACCCACTAATTTTTCCACGGAGTCGGCGCCTATGCATAAGATGTGCCTGTTTCCATTTTTGCCAGTGAAAACTGCTTTTTACCCTGATGAAACTGGGAGTGGAATGTTTGCTGAAACAAACGGCTTTCTCAGACAAACTGATTAGGAGGAGAGATCTGGAAACGGGGGGAAATGGAAGCAAAAACTGCTAAATATTTTCCATTTTGGTTGACTGGCAAATATATGAATCTTTTTGCTGGTTTTAGTAGCAGTGAGAATTTTTTCCTCACTGATGTAGAAACCCTGACACCAAATAAGGTAGAAGACTTAGGAAGGTTGAAAGTTGAGTCCTGAATTAATTAGAACACAGTGATTATCCCAAGGAGGACGTACCCAGCTTGGAGGGAAAAAATGTGAATGTAATCACACGATTTTATAACTTCATTAAAAAGCAAAGACCCACCAAGTTGAGCCATAGAAAAAGGCTATTTACACAAAGTGTTAGGAGCCACCTGCACAGTCTGAAGGGAGCTGTGGGATGCTGGCGTTTGTGCTCCTTTTAACATATTTTACACTCATTCCACCTGTAGGACAGCAGTAGGAATTCTATGTGCAGGAACTAGTGTTGCAGAGGCCCTGAATATAGCCACTCTTCAATATCCATTTGTTTATTTGAATAACAATGGCCCCATCCCACTCCCATTGAAGTCAATGGCAAAATTCCTATTGATTTAAATGGAACAGAATCAGGCCCAGAATTTTGCTGCAGGCTTTCAGCTGACTACTCTGTATAATATATTATATCATAATGTACCGGCTGGAATTCATAGCCTTTCTCTGACAATTAACCAGACACTGCTCTGATTGTCTGCAGGGAGTCATGCAGGGTACGGTCCCCTACCTTGGCACCTTTCTTACAGACCTGACCATGCTTGACACAGCGCTGCAGGACTACATAGAGGTAGGTTTGTGCAGCTTCTTGAAGTATAACCCCTCTCCCTGCAGTTGTGATAATTGGGCCAGCAAATTTACTAGCCACCACTGAGGACAAATCCTGATGGTTCTGTATGTTTCACTTTTGTCACATCCTCATATGAAACATTCACAGACGTATAGAGGAGTTTGCAGTGTCAAAAGTTATAGATGGGGAGGATGAGCAATATTTTTATTAGGAAAAAAAGATCTCTACTGAATTTAATAATGGAGCTTATTTACTAGGACATTAAGTGTGGTACTTTATGCTCAAAATTTATGTTTTGCTTGAAAAAATCCTAATGAGAGTATAAAAGTTTTTATTATTTTATTTTATTTAAAACTTTTATAAAAATATAAACTTCCCCCCTCCGTGTTGGGAAACTCAACACCACAAAATTGTCTTAAGTTCAGCTCTTCAACTTGAGAAGTTAAGTTCTTCAACATGCTCTTACATCATTTTGTAATTGTTTGAGCACTGAAGGCCTTTGTGGGCAGGGCCGGCTCTAGGCACCAGCAAAACAAGCTGGTGCTTGGGGCGGCACATTTTTAGGGGCGGCATGGCCGGCGCCAGAATGCTGCCCCTAAAAATGTGCCCCGGCCGCCCTAGCTCACCTCCGCTGCTGCTGCCGCTACTCGCCCTCCCTCCCAGGCTCTCAAGCCTGGGAGGGAGGGGAAGACTCCGAGTGGCTGCGGCGCGGGCGCCGCTTCTCCCCCTCCCTCCTAGGCTTGAGAGCCTGGGGGGAGGAGGCAGGGAAGGGGCAGAGTTGAGGCGGGGCTGGGGATGGGGTAATTAAAAAACGGGGGGGGCGCGGCCAAAATTGTTTTTGCCTTGGGCGGCAAAAATCCTAGAGCCGGCCCTGTTTGTGGGTAAGGATTCTCCCTCCTCTTCAGCTGGCCAATCTTAGTGTAGGCAGGGAAGGACAGGCCCAAGAGATCCTGACCAGGGGGCAGAGGTTCCATAGCAGGGGTCGGCAATGTTTGGCACGCGGCTCACCAGGGTAAGCACCCTGGCGGGCCGGGCCAGTTTATTTACCTGCTGACGTGGCAGGTTTGGCCGATCGCGGCCCCCACTGGCCGCGGTTCGCCGTCCTGGGCCAATGGGGGCGGTGGGAAGCCGCGGCCAGCACATCCCTCGCCCACGCCGCTTCTCGCCGCCCCCATTGGCCCGGGACTGCGAACCACGGCCAGTGGGGCCCGCGATTGGCCAAACCTGCCGCGTCAGCAGGTAAATAAACTGGCCCGGCCCGCCAGGGTGCTTACCCTGGTGAGCCGCGTGCCAAACGTTGCCGACCCCTGTTCCATAGTATTCCAAAGGTGAATAGAATGGATGGATCTGAGGATGAAGGAGAGAATTGGACAAATCACAGGTGAATTATGAGTGAATGGGACACGTGTGGCCAGGTGAGTGTGAGTGTGACCAAGGATCAATGAAAGAGAATATGGGGGGTGATTTGCAGGAAAATGGGTTGCACTTTAGGGTTAGCATTTTAAAACTTGGCTGTTTGAAGCTGGCTCCTAAATCCTTATTTGGGCACCTATATAAAAATGGTCTGGTTTTCAGAAGTTTTAAACCCCTCAAATCCCAGGGAAGTCATTGGGAGCTGCAAATACTCAAAACCTTTTGAAAATCAGCACACTTTTTTGGGTGCTTTAATATGGAATTAGGAGCTACACTTGAGGTATTCAAGTTTGAATATTTTGGTATTGGTGTTTGTAGTGAGGATGGGCTAGAATGTTTTTGGCTGGGCTAGTAAATTTTCTTGATAGTTTTGCAAGGATCATCTAAAGGAAGCAGCTGTGACTCAGAATACACACAACACTTAATTCTGTACTGGGTTTGTTTGCCAGTTGTGTGTGTATATGTATCCATGTGTGTTCACTTGGTGCTTACAAACTCAAGGTTTGGGAACACTGGCTTGAGCCACTTGTAGTGCAGGCAGAAGTCAAGCAGATTTCTCACACACAAAGTTCTGACAGCACACATCAGTTCCAACATTGGAACTTCCTTCTTAATCAAACTGCCATTCAGTCCAGAGACAGAGCTCCAGTAGGGCCTAGCATGCAACTGCCAAATTCTTTACCAATCAGAAAACTCAGGTCTCTAGAAGGTCCTTGCTCAAAGAGACCATATGATTGAATTCAGCACTTCTTTCACTCTCTGACTTTATTACACTGCTGTTGAATATATGCACGTTGGATTCTTCAGTGGTTCCTGTTTTCTTTGCTTCATACAGGGTGGGCTGATAAACTTTGAGAAGAGGAGACGGGTAAGTCTGAACTCCTTCCATGACTAGCATTTTGCTGCCACCCTGTTGTAGGGAATCCAGCTTGTACTTTACTTTAGGGACTTACTCTTTTCCCCTGGTGCATTCCCAACTACCATTGACTTCAATGGGCGTTACCTGCAAATAAGGATAGAACAGTAGACCGCTATGTGTGTGAGCCCACACAAGCCTGAAGAGACTGGGGAGTGAAGGAAGGACTGCCAATTATTAGATGGGTGCTACAGGGGAAAGGAAGTCCTAAGCACTAGTCAATATACTTCTAGAACATTTATGCATGGGAACTGTACATTCACTGCCTATGAGCATCAGTGGAAGAAGTCTGTTATCTCATAAATCCAACGTATCTACAGCAGAACAGACCTGCTAGTAAGTGAAGTTTGCTTTTTAGAAAGCATAGCATGAGTCTCG
Organism: Terrapene triunguis; assembly: GCF_002925995.2. Taxonomy (NCBI): domain Eukaryota; kingdom Metazoa; phylum Chordata; order Testudines; family Emydidae; genus Terrapene; species Terrapene triunguis. The sequence goes on from NW_020664562.1 coordinate 2,277,282, forward strand.
TAAACTTCCTTAGTTTGCTGCATTAATCTGCTTCATTGGATCCAAAGAAAGGATGCGGAGGAGAATGAAAGGGTGATACGGGGCGGAGAAATAAATGCTCTCAGCCTGCCCTTTCAGTCTGCCCTGCATTGGTTGCACAGATAAAGAGGTAAGGAAAAGCCGCGTAGAAGGCAATGTGCTTGGGTCATATCTGTCTGAATAAAGACAAACCAAAGGCAAATCTCCTTTTCAGGGACTCAATGCAGACTTTGATTTTTGATGTGATAAGGCCCATTTCCTTACTCTTAACTGATTCCTAGCTCCATAAACCACATTTTAAACTTCCCTTTTATTTATGACTGGGTGGCTCAGCGTATTGATAGTGGGGCACAAAAGCACCTGTGACTAAGTCGCCGGCCCAGTTCAGCCCAGCTTGGTAGTAAATGAAAGTTGTTGCCATCTGATGGTTGGTTGGTAGTCTCAATCCAGTTCCTAGGTGCTGAGTCTGCCCTGCCTTCCACCCTGTGCTGTAATTTACCCCTCAGCAAAGCATGTGTAAAACAATACCAAATCCAAATTCTCCATTCGTTCACACCAGGGGTAGCATGTCACACTCACGTTACACAAGTATAAATGGCTGCACAACATAGAAGGCAGTGGAAGGCAGATTTCTTCATCAGTCAACACTATGGACACCCTTGTTTGTAGTCTCAGCAATGAAAGGACCGAATAAGCACAGAGAATGAACTCCCTCTAAGGGTGGTCCATCTGGGTCAGGGATGAGGCATCTGAGTGGGACAGTGTGTGGAAGCTTTTGCTGCTATTTTCCATGATGTCCCTAGTCTATGACTTCAGTGTGCAGCACTGTCATTCTGGCATCTTATGCCAGTGCTAAACTCACATTAGAGTTTGTCTCTCTCAAAATCAGTCGTACTGAAAGGCAGAGTTCCTGGTGTTGGGAGATTGTCCTATTTTTCCATATTTTAACCTGTGGAGCTTTGATGAAACTTGCAAAAACCCAAAACCTGTTTGGGAAAACAAAAGATGGATTTTGTTGTTGAAAAACTGCTTTGTGGTGTCTAAAATTGCCTGGGTATTCAGTTAAGAATGAAGCAGTCTTTAGTTTGTCCTGTGGTTATTGGTGCGTGTGTTCTGCCCACTTATCCTTGCTTTGTATGTGAATGAGTCTGTATTTGGCTTTGTTTTGATTTCTAATTAAAATTCCTATTTGATTATTTGTTTCTTTAGGAGTTTGAAGTAATTGCCCAAATTAAGCTCTTGCAATCTTCCTGTAATAGCTATTGCATGACGCCAGACCAAAAATTCATCCGATGGTTCAGGAGACAGCGGCTGTTAACAGAGGAGGAGAGGTGAGACTATCAATGCACTCAAGGGAGCATGTTTTTCATGTCCAGCCTCCCATCTATGTGTATGACCTATGTCTGGCTTAGATAGTCTCATAGTAATTTAAATATACTGTAAATTAAGGATACAGCATGTATGTGTGCCTTTTAGCACACAGCTGGTGAAAACTTGGTTAACACTTTGCAGGATTTAGCTTTGAGACTGGGAATTTGGTTTTCAACTTTAAAATGTTATAGCGTGTTGTGTCTGACCTGTATGTCTGTCAGTCTGTGTGTGTGCATACATATACACTCAGTATTACCTAGAGGTGTGAACCTATGATACATACTTCACAGTACTATAAAATTCATCGTCAAAGGACACCGATTTCAACTTAAACAGAGTGACAGTGTTCAGTCCCATCCTGCACAGTATATAATCCCTTTTCTTAGATTGCTTTTATGATATAGTTAATATGATCAAAAAACCACATTTGAATTCTTTTTAAACTATTGTAAAAAAAGCAAATACTCCTTTCCTCAAGGTACAATGCGTGCAGGCTGATGTTTCTCTGTGCTGCATTGCGGTAATCTCTTGTTGAAACTGGAGTAACTGAATATCTCTCTCTTTAAATTATTGCTAGTCTGAGGCCATATTGCATGATGATAAAATGATATTTAACTCCCTCAAACAAATAAATCTTCCCTGTTGTAGTTATGGCCTCTCATGTGAGATAGAAGCAGCTGCTGACACTAACACCACGTCACCGAAACCTCGGAAGAGTATGGTGAAGAGACTCAGCTTGTGAGTATGACAGAAGGAGTAATGGCATCTGGTGAATTAGTAGAGGAATGACCTGAATAAATCAAACAAGAAAAACGTATTCCACCAGACAAGGAACTTGGCAGGGAATCTGATCACTTTAAAGGGACATTGTCAGCTAAAAGTTCATAATTACATCTGCAAGTGTTTATTGAATTATTGTTCCAGGTAATACTTATGATGACTACAGCTGAAAAAGATTAGAAACAAATCATTCAGTGGTTACCAGCCTTTTTGGGGTATAGGAGAAGTAACAAATTTAGGGCCCACTTATAAACTCAGTGGCGCTGATGTTGCTCAGGAATAACGTCACCAAATACAATGGAATTATACCGTGCAAAAGCAGAGTAAATGAGATCAGACTGAGGCCCACAGTTGGTTTAATTTATTGTATGTGCAAAAATTTTCTGCAGAATTTTAACATGAAAATTAGAATCACCTAATTTATTTATTTAAAAAATTAAAAAGTCTCCATGCGCTGCCCTCAACCCTGCCCCAAGCACCGACTCCGCAGCTCCCATTGGCCAGGAACCATGACCAATGGGAGCTGCGGGAGAAGTGCCTGCAGGCAGGGGCAGTGCGCTGAGCCACCTGGCTGCCCCTGAGCCTAGGTGCTGGACATGCCGGTCGCTTCCGGGAGCTGCTTGAGGTAAGCGCCACCCGGAGCCTGCACCCCTCACCTCCTCCCGCACCCTAACCCCCAGCCCTGAGCCCCCTCCCGCACCCAAACTCCCTCCCAAAGCCCGCACCCCCTCCTACACCCCAACCCCTTGCCTCAGCCCTGAGCTCCCTCCTGCACCCAAACTCCCTCCCAGAGCCCACACCCCCTCCTGCACCCCTGCCCCAGGCTCAGCCCGGAGCCCCCACCCACACTCCGAACCCCTCAGCCCCAACCCCCAGCCCAGAGCCCGCAGCCCAATCCCCTGCCCCAGCCCGGTGAAAGTGAGAGGGAGAGTAAGCAACAGAGGGAGGGGGGGATGGACTGAGCAGGGGTGGGGCCTCAGAGAAGGGGCAGGACAGGGGCGAGGCCTCGGGAAGGGGTGGGACAGGGGGCGGGGCAAGGGTGTTTGGGTTTGTGCAATTAGACAGTTGGCAACCCTAAAATCATCCTGTAAGGTAGGTACATACTATCAACCCAGTCAAACGTTCAGTCTAGTTCAGACAGATGATCAGGAAATGTTGCTTAGCAATTCAAGCACAAGATTGTGGAGAGGGGCGAAAGAGCATGGAGCCAAGAGTTGGCTAAAGAGACAAAGATTAGGGAAAGGAAACAATAAAGAGAGAGGATCTGAAGGAATGTAGGGAAAACGGGGGGAAATGGGAGCAGAAATCAAGGGGGCTCAGCAAAAATGTGTAGAGCCTCAAAGGTGAGTGTGATATGAGAGAAGACAGGAAAATATTCATGGAGGGGTGACGTGGTCAGGACAAGAGGAGAAGATGAATTTTACAGCCAACATCAGAATTAATATGAAGACGAAACCTGTCTATTAACTCCTCCTTTCCTGCCTTGGTCTTTCACCTGGCTTCCTCAGAACAGTGGACAAACATAAATTCCATGCAAGCTCTGTGGCAATCTAGGATCCTCAGCAATAGACTCTTGATGGCTGAGTATGTCAGTTCTGGTCCTCATAAGATCAGGGTAGCTGTTTGGACAGGAAAGTGTTTGTGTTTGGTTTTGTCCCTTGGAGTTGGTTATGAAGAGGTGTGGGAATGGCAGAGTTGGAGACTGAAGCTGCTGTGTCTGAATCAAGTTGTCTCTCTAACTCTCTCTCCCTGGCATTGTGCCTAAACTGGGTATGGTAAGTGTCACTGTTGAGTACTGGGTTTATCCTTCTATTTCCCACCATATTTCAATGTAGCTCTTGTATTATAAATTAGCATAGAATAGTTAGGCTGAGGTATTTGTGTTTGCTGTGTAATCTTTGTTTTAAAAATTGTGGTACCTGCAATCTGAATATATTTTGCAAATTAATACTATAATAGTGCTTGGCATAATTCTTCCCTGGACGTTACATGGCACCATTCTGGGTTCTGTCCACTGATGAGATGCCTTGTCAGCACCCAACTTAATTTGCCTCACCCCTTCAACATATTGTTATACCAAATTAAATTCCCTCTAGACTCCTTAGACTGACTTAGACCCAAACTCAGAGGTGAGTTTAAGTGAATCTCCAAGAATATAAAATCATGTAATTTACACCTTCTTCTGGCCTTCTCATTGTATGTATAAATTATATCCATTTAGAGTCTTAGAGAGAAATTAATCTCTGGTGTAACCCTGTTGAAGTCATTAAAGTCGCACAAGGGATGAATTTGGCATTTGTAGGCTTAGTTTGAATCCTTTATTCGGTTAGATTCCCACCCACTCACTGACGTGTCTTAACCCTTAATCTCTCTTCTGAATTTTGCCCCACCCCCCAAGTCTGAGTGCAAGAGATTCTAAGATGATGTAATTCACATGTCAGAGGGGTCAGAAAAGAAGCAAGAAAAGCAACTAACAGAGAGTTTAGAAATGTGTGAGCTGAAGTAGGCTTACTTTAATTTACCTTTTCCCGGCTCATTGGTGTGTAAGTTACACCAAATTAATCACTCATTGATCAGTTGATTTAAATAACTGTAATGGAGTCTAACTTACACCACCTAGTACATTACCCCTGACTCTGGCTCTGTGGTTGGAGAGTGTGTGTGTGTGTGTGTGTGTGTGTGTATTATATATTATTGGGGTACTAATGTGTTGGTGTTTAAGGAATTCTTATGGCAAATCTTACATATAATATGGATGGAGCCAGGACACCAGACCACTTGAGAAACAAAATAACACACTGGACATATGAATCAAGCGTCATCTCTTTGATCAGTCCAGCAACATTCTGTAGTTGTATTATTTACGTGGTATATTTTGGGTTCTTTGCCAGACTGTTTCTGGGAGCAGATGTGATCACCAATAGCACACCCACCAAAGAGCAGCCCAAATCTACTCCAAGTGGGAGCTCTGGTGAAAGCATGGATTCTGTCAGTGTATCATCGTGTGAGTCGAACCACTCTGAGGGCGAAGAAGTCTGCATCACCCCCATAGACACTCCTGATGAGCCTCAGAAAAAGGTACAGTGTAGACCCTTAGTTCAGAAGGCTTGCAGCATGAATACCCCTGATGAATAGTTGACCCTTCTAGTATAAGCAATAGCTGAAATTTCAGTTGCATTGCACACTCATGTCTACTCTTATAACTGACCAAGGCTCTACTTTCAAGGAAATGGGAGTATCCTTAAAAATAGATGTGATGAAAGTAGAAAAGATCCAGGTCAGGCTTTTTATACGATTCCTTTTATGAGCAGCTTTTGGGTGTTGCCAGATCTATAGCATGTACACAGGGGGAATTTTTAATTTCTTGGGATCAGCTTTTCTTGTGGGGTCTGGAGGGATTTTTAGGTAGTCATGTGCCCATGTAACTGCACTAGATCTGTCTCTCTCAACACACCAGTTGTGGGAGTGACAGAGCTGTCTGTAATGGCATGTTTATGCTGGGAGGTTATTGGCTTCCTGGCAGTGGGACCAACAGACTGAAGAGTGTGTGCGCAAATATCAGATTGCTTGCGGTGTTCCTGAGGCCCAGTGGATGGGATAATGGCAGTGAGAGGCAGGGCCTAGAGGATTTCCATTCTCCCTTTTTTTAAAAACCAGGGAGGCAAAGCCTTGTGGAGGTGAATGGAACCAGCAACAAGCATTTCCTCCTGGAACTTCTCAGGTTGAATGAGCTCATCTGCACTTAGCCTTAGGGTAGCTGGACTTTCTATTGAGCCCCTGGTTCTGCTACAGAGTTGCCTCCAGTGGTTCAGCTGCCTCCAGTGGTTCAGCATGGTGAAAATGGCTATGTCCTCACTTCAGAAAAGGCAGGGTTTTTTACAATGCAATAGCTCACCCACATTAACTACACTGCTGTAAAACCCTGGTAGAGGAAGGCTCCTGTGGTTTTTACCGTGAGGGAGCTAGGTGAGGTCAACACTATCCCCCTGCTTGTGGTTGACCTCACCTAGTTCGCCATGCAGTAAAACTGCTGTGCTTTGTCTCCACTAGGATTTTACAGCAGGATAGCTAATGTGCATTTGTTATTCTGCTGTAAAACCACACCAGTTTTTGGCAATGAAGACAAAGCCTAAAGCACTGTGCAGGGGAAGCTGGGGACGTGTGGAAGTGGGTAGCCGCACTGACACAAAAAGGTGTGGGTAAATGATTCACAATAAGGTAGAAAACATTCTGCAGGCCCTGGGGAGACTCCACCAATATGGCAGGAGGAGAGAAGAAAATATCAAAATGAGAAGCCAATCAGAGGGGAATTGGAGAAGGGAAAAACCAACAGTGAGGCCTTGTCTACACACACACTTGCACCGGTTTAATTAAACTGCTTCAGTCAAACTGGTGCAAGCCCCTCTGTGGACTCTCTTATTTCAGTGTAAGAGTCCTTTGAGTGATTGCACATGTGCATTCCACTCTTGGTGTCTGTGCCCTCAGTGCACGGCCCTCGGAAACTTTTTCCCTCAGCGGCACCCATTGGGTGGCTCAAGCTCCCCCTGCTGCCGCATGCCACTGCATGCAAGTATAAAGGGCAGAGCTGCTCCTTGTCCTTCTTACGGCCCACGATGGTCATTGGATCTCTGTTCTATACCAGAGCAGTTATCCTCTTGGCCTTTGTAAACATAGTCTGAGCGTGTGTATATACATATATATAGTTAGTCCTATTCTCACCCACCGCAATGCTCGTTAGACGTGACAGCAGCTAATCAGAGAGAGCGTTAAGTGCACCAGGCTGCTACCCTCAAATCAAAGGCTGAGTTGCCAGTGAGGAAAAGGGTGTTTTGGGGATATTTGACTGTTTGTGTTTCACCTAATAAAAGAGCCCACTTCCCTTTGATTTCTGCTGACGTACCCCTGCTGTTCGGGAGCTTTTTCCTAAACCAGTTTTCTTCTGCAGTCTGGCATCCCACAACTTCCTTTGGTTCGTTGTATCTGCTGCCACCTGCTGGTCTGTTCTCCAAGGAGCAGCAGAAAACGAAAAGGGTATATAGTAGTGGAGTCCAGCAGCACCCATACCGGACAGGGTTGGCGGGTGGGAAAGTTTTTAATGTGAATAGTAAATTGTCAGATTACTCCTTGCAGAGGTGAGAATGCCACTAAGAACTTTAGAAACCTGGCATATATTTTACAATAACTGAATTCCTGATTGTGCCTCTCTTGCCCCTCCCCCACCCCAGAAATGACAATTCCATGGTCATGTTTCTAATTGTATGTTGTTTTTTCTTATTTTTTTTTTCATTACTTAGCTCTCTGAATCCTCCTCCTCTTGTTCCTCCATCCATTCCATGGACACGTCTTCCTCAGGGGTGTCATCTTTAACCAACACTATCTCACCCCCTCCTTCCTTAACCTCCAATCCCAAGATCCACAAGCGCTCCATCTCCGTCACATCCATTACCTCAGCAGTATTGCCTCCTGTTTACAACCAGCAGAACGAAGACATGTGCATCATCCGGATCAGCATAGAAGACAACAATGGCAATATGTACAAGAGTATCATGGTCAGTGATGTGGAAGAGCTAAATGTTTTTATTAGTACTGAGATGTTTTTGTTCAGGGTGACCAATTATATGCAAGGTCTCAGCCTTGGTGCAAATCAAAGCAGCTAAGATTTTAAATGCTAAGGGCCACATCATGCCCTTGATTCTTGCATTCCAGTATTCACAGTATGTTCCATCTTCTGAACTCCCCCTGGGGTTTCAGTTGGCTCCAGTTCATTGCTTGTCCCAAATTGTTGTGTCATGCTAGTGGTAAATGTGCACTGCATTCCACTTTTAGCGGTAGCTGCATTTAGTAATGGACACTCCCACTGCTCCACACACCCATTCCTCCCCCCACACACATCCCTCTTGAGTTTCAGTTCTTTTGAGTGAAAGATGTTATTTAAACAATACCTAGCACTTAGCTATATAGGGATCTCAAAGGGCATATAATTGTAAGGTGGTGTTATAATACAATATCTTTCTATCATATCGAATCTATTTCTAATGCATCCATCATTATGATATTTGGATTTTAATCATAATCTTTGTCCCAAATTCAAAGTTTTATTTGTATTTATTATAATTAGTAGAAAAATCAAAATAAGTCTTGTGAAAATTTCAAACAGGGTTTTATTGTATGGGTTTTGGAAACTGTATCTATTTTTAGTTTATCAAAATTTTCCCCAGAGATTTTCAACAACTGTAATAAAAACACTTTTTTTCAGTATCAAAGACTAAAATTTTTAAAAATAAATATTTTTGATTTTGAAAAAATCTCATCACATGATTGAGCGGATGAGTCAAAACTGGCACTGGAAAGGAAGCCCTGAAGCTAGAAAACCAAAATGGCAAATGGAACCCCCCTCTCTCCCCAAACCATAAATAATTAAAAACAATAAAGGAAAATTGAGAATGAAAATTTTTAAAAAGGAAAAATACTGAGAATATAAGAATATTTTTCTGAAAATTTCATTGTGAAAAATGTCCAAATTTCATCCCAATTTTCTCCAAATGAAAAATGTTAACCAGTTCCGGTGTTAGTTTGGGGGATGGAAGATACAAATAACAAATTTTTATACTTGAGGTTTGAAACTCAAAGAAGGAATGTGGCAGGTTTGACTGAGATTGAATGGGCCAATTATCTGCCTGGAGGGAATTTTTTTTTTCTCAGTACCCCCTGAAACTAGTGACTGTACAATGGAAGGTCTGACAAGCTGTTGAACTGAGCAGTGTTCCCTCTATAATGAAAACTACCAGCAAGTGCAGCAATGCTTCCATCCTATAGCTCCATTTGGAATCCCTCTCATCCAGGTATAGATGATCCTCTGTGAAACATTTCCATTTAAAGGGAAACTGTCAAGATATAAACCATGGACCAGATGCGCAGCCGTGCAGCTGCTGCTGGCACAAAGTGGTAGCAAAGCTAATGGATCTAAGCAATGCTCTGATGGCACAGGATTGCTATAGTCGCTTCTTTATTACTCCCTCATTCCAGCTTGCAGCAGAGTGGTCATGACTGGGACTCTGTTATGTCCAGGGGATCCCAGTTGATTGAATGATCTCATACAGCTAGAGACATAGAAGAGAGCAGCCTTCATGGTGGTCTCTTATATCAGGGACTGACAAGACTTAGAGGCTCTAGGATTGGTGGCAGCATATACAACAAAGCATGTACAACAACATTTTGTAAATGTCACTATTGACGATGCTATCAGTAAAAACAACAAGGAGTACTTGTGGCACCTTAGAGACTAACACTAAAACCCACTTCATCAGATGCATGGAGTGGAAAATACAGTAGAGAGGTATAAATACACAGTACATGAAAAGATGGGAGTTGCCTTCTCAAGTGGGGGATCAGTGCTAACGAGCCAATTCAGTTAAGGTGGAAGTGGGCTATTCTCAACAGTAGAATACCAAGGGAGGGAAAATCACTTTTGTAGTGGTAATGAGGCCAATGTAATCAGGATGGCTCATTTCAAACAGTTGACAAGAAGGTGTGAGTATCAGCAGGGGGAAATTAGTTTTGTCAACTGTTTGAAATGGGCCACCCTGATTACATTGGCCTCATTACCACTACAGACCAACCTGGCTACCACTCTGAAACCTGATGCTATCAGTGTTTCTCTGGACTGGGCCATTTTCCTATGTTGACTTCTTTACATACCTCACTTATGCCTCACCCACAAGCCATGGAACAAACACTCCATGTATTTATTTATATATTTTTGAATGGGTGAACCAAATAAATATTTTGCAGCTTGCAGGACACCTTTTTTTAAAGGAATTGATCCCTCAGGTGCTGCAAAGAGCAGTGAACTATGGGCCTGAACCAAATCTCACTGAAGACTATGGGAATTTTTCTACTGATTTCAGTGTGCTTCAGATGACGCCCTAGATTCATAGATTCATAGATTCTAGGACTGGAAGGGACCTCGAGAGGTCATCGAGTCCAGTCCCCTGCCCTCTTGGCAGGACCAAATACTGTTAGTTCAGTTAGTTCAGAACAAGTGACACTTCCACGGCAGACTGCAAACTAGGTACAAGGCCAAAAAATCTTCACAAGGTTTCAAAGCAAGTATTTACCCCCATTAGATTCCAAATTAATTGCTGCCTATGAGCAACAGATGGAGAAATTATTTATGTGGAAATTTTAAGCCTAGTACAAATGACACCTCATCTCTCAACACATTTGCTCAAGGGAGCTGATTATGTTATTTACTGATCTCTCAGTCGGTGCAGTATCTATCTTCCTGCATAAAACAAATTATTTCAAAAAAGTCATAAGTAGCACATTTTAGTGCCCACCAATAGCTACTATCTAATTCCTAAGAGGCAATAGTTTCTTAGTGCTTTGGGAAACTCACCCCCAGACCCAGTGATGCATTCAAAGCAGACTTTTATACATCAGTTACAATGTTTAGATAATAAGTAAAGTGAAGAAGAAAAAATCCTCATTGCAAAATTCTTTTTCCAGTTGACTAGCCAAGACAAGACTCCGGCTGTCATTCAGAGAGCTATGTCAAAACACAACCTGGAGGCTGACCCAGTCGAGGATTATGAACTTGTTCAGGTCATCGCTGAGGACAAAGGTAAGAAAACACCAATGCTTGCTGCTTAAAAAGCTCTTCAGATTTTGCAGGAAGAAAGTGAATATGAAGCAACTTCAGAAACACAAGTGGATTTTTCTTCAGACAGCCAGTTTCGGTAGATCTGTGATTGATTCATTGATCACTACAGGCCTGTCCTCCGCTTTGAACATGAGCAAATGCAGAATGGGAGGACGTACAGTCCGAGATCCCAGCTTCAGAGTGTAAAGAGATGTGAAGTTAGGGCCATACGGGAATGAACAAAGAGCTGGGAGTGTAGCATGCAGATTCCATGCTGCCAAAAAATCACAGGGAACACCTGGCCATTTCCCTGAGATCTCAGGACATATGATTTGCCTAGCTGCATACTCCTCCCAGCCTGCCCCTGCACTGACAGCATGGCAGTTTCCCATTAGCTGGACTCCACCACCTATGTGTTCCCACCCTCTTCAATGGCATGTGCAAGCCACCACGGGGAAGTTTGTCCTGCCTTGAACAGCAGTGGTCTCTGCAGCAATTTGCAATGAAAATTCTCTTGCAGTACAGCACAGAGAGCAGCTGCTCCCTGGCTCCCCCTCACTCAGCCAGGCCGGATTCCTTTTTATCCACAGAGCATTGAACACAGAGGGTTAGTGTGCAGGTATTTCCTCGCCCTGCACCCTCACCTTCTGGCTGTCTGACTTCACTATCCTTTGAGTCCCTACCATGGTACAGAGTGGAGTGAAGCGGAGCCTCCCTGCCTCCCTATATAATACAGATCCATGAAGTAGCCAGCATGACAAATCAGATAGGCACGTGCAAAGCAATGCCTCCGTGCAGGAACATAAGAGTTGCCACACTCAAACAGACTATCTGGAGGTCTGTCTAGTCTACTGTCCTGGCTCTCTCAGTGGCCAGTACTAGATGCTTTTAGCCTTCCTAAATTCCCAGCAGTTTCAAAGGGGCACAATATACTTTACTTCCTGTTCTTAATTGCTGTGCATTATGGCTGCACACTGTTAAATAGATGTGCTTCACCCCAAACAAGGCTACGCTTCAGTGATCACTGAAATGATTCCTCTACTGCAGGGGTAGGCAACCTATGGCACGCGTGCCAAAGGCGGCACACGAGCTGATTTTCAGTGGCGCTCACACTGCCCGGGTCCTGGCCACCGGTCCAGGGGGGGTCTGCATTTTAATTTAATTTTAAATTGAAGCCTCGTAAACATTTTTAAAACCTTATTTACTTTACATACAACAATAGTTTAGTTATATATTATAGATTTATAGAAAGAGACCTTCTAAAAACGTTAAAATGTATTACTGGCATGCGAAACCTTAAATTAGAGTGAATAAATGAAGACTGGGCACACAACTTCTGAAAGGTTGCCGACCCCTGCTCTACTGTATGCAGTTTGTGAATCTATTGGTAAAGCATATTAAGATCCTTTTCCATATAAGATCATTATTATGTATTATTACTAGAGTTAAAGATCAGGTGGCTAAAGCATAGTTTAGAGTCACTATAGGGATGATGTAAAAATGTTTTTTATACCTTTGTGCTTCGACCCTGATTCAGCAAGGTACTAGGTATGTGCCTAAATTTGCAGCATGTAATTCCACTGGTGTCAACTTAATGCCCCTACTAGCTCTCTATGAATTCTGTCCTATTAATGTGCTGAATTAAAAGTAAGATGTTACTCCTGTAATCCCTGGAAGCCCATTCAGGTGCAGAACAAACTGGATTCTCTTCTGCCTAATGAATCCTCTACAAACTTGTCATCTAAGCTCTGGTTTTGAATCCTTATTCTGAGCGATGGATGTAAGAGGCAGAAAGAACCCAGCCAGGTTTGTCAGATGCCAGGTGGAGTTCTAGGTCTGGTAGTTAGAGAAGGCTTGTTTGAACCTATAAATTGAGCTGATTTGAACTGCTACCGAAGGATAATGACCCATGATGTGAGTGCTGTGCTCTCACATTTCTAACCATGACCTCCATGTCAGGAAATCACTATATTAGCAAAGCTCTGCCTCATTCCCCAGGATCAGTCAGTCGTGCTATGCAGACCCAAGGATGTATACCAGACATGAAAAAGCAGCTCTCTCTGAGAGCCTTTTCATTAGTATCTGTTGGAGGCATTCCTGCCCGCCCCTTCCTCCCTGCCCAGGGCAAACCTCGTGGGACACTTCATGACTATGCAAAAGAGGGAATGATTTATTTAGGGCTGTGAAATTGCATTTAGTCTCAGCTGCTGCAGAGATTCCTTGGGCTGCCACGCAGGGAAGCTATTTATTGATAGTCTACTAGCCAGATTTATAAAGGGGTCTTGTTAATGAGTTAGGGTAACCCATCAGCTAGAAAAATGTCATTGCTATCACAGCCTAGGCACATATCTGGTGATCGTCAACAGGGCGGCTGTAGATGGTGGAAGTGGTGCCGTTTTTCTGTATCACGTAATGTATAAACATTTTCAGGCATCCAATCCAAAAAAATTGTTAAATAGCAAAAAGGGCCATTACTCGAAGAAACATAGTCTGATTGATTTTGACCAAAATTGGCAGATAGCTGCATTATCAATTGTATTTAGAAGCTGTGTACTTAAAGTAGACTCATAGACTTTAAGGTCAGAAGGGACCATTATGATCAAAGTAGTACTGTTTTGGAAAAATTGGGAAATATTTAGCCCCATGTGATATACTTTATGCATTTTCACATACTTTTTTGCCATCGGTTAAAGCAAAAGTCTGTAGTCATACAACAGTATGAGCTTGTTTGTACCATGTAATTTATCAAAATAATTGTCATTCTTTGTAGCATGGATTGATTTGAGGGGGAAAAATTGCTATTTTACATTTTATGAATATTGGCTACTGTCCAATGACTCCTTCACTGGCAACTGATGTTAACACAGTGCACACCATGATGAAATATTTTCAGGATATGTTCCACTCTCTGAGCCAAAACTGGACCTATGTCGTGTATGGTGAAACAATCTACTGCAAAGCACTGTTGATTAAATGGAGGAATCAAAACAGATTTGACAATGACCACCTTGAGATGGGAGGCATTCATCATGCAGCAAATTTCATGGGTGATACAGCATCTATGGTGCTTCAGCCATGCTCTAAGAGGGAAGGCATATAACCATGGCATTAGAATCCATAAACGTATGAATGAGGCGATGACTTGCTTGAAGTGGGTGGCACTTGGCAATTCCATGAACATTGATGTTCTCCCAGAAGATAAGAAGAGACACATCTTGGAGAAGGCTCGAACACACATTGAAGCTTTTGAAGATGTGGAGCGGGCACACTGAGAAAACAGATTGGAAGCACGGAATGCTCTGGCAGACTTGATGAACAGCTCCCAAGCATTGCACCAGCTCATGGACACTTACTTTACCCAAGGGAAAAACTGTTCAGATACATTTCCATCCTGGGAAAACTAGGTAACACATTGCTCCCAACCACTGATGGATTACATAGCAGCAAAGAGAGGCAATAACAAGTCCATGGAGCTTGAGACATTTTCTGAGATGATCCCACTATGACAGTGTGGTCATATGAATTATGCCAGATGGGTTGTGTAAGTGTTAGCAGAAGCCAGATCTCTGGAGGAGGAGGAGAAGCCACATATATATCATGCCCTAGCTGATAGTCAGGAAGCAAGGTACCAGACTGCCAGACTCTTCAGTGGGGTACTTACACCGTGACATGGCCATTGAGCAATCTCTGAACAAGGACTGTAGGAATCATCAGCATCTTTGCACAAAAGATACGGCTCTGACCGAGGATTACCTGACTGCACGTTTTAAGGCAGCTGTAACAGCTGTGACAAAACAAAGGTGTGGAATTCAGCCTTCGATCTCCACAAAGAAGCTACTACAAAACACATGGCTGCAGATGAAATTGCTGTCCAAAGTATTAAAAAGTGACTGAAAGAATGACAAATCCGTTTAGCATTGAACCTGGAACAAGCCCACACAACAGTCACTTGTGAACGTTGCAACATCTACTGTGGGCCCACCTGAAAGTGGGGAAGGTTTGTGCATGATGAGAGAGACTGGCACGCGATAAATGAAGCTGTTTGTAACCAGGAGGCTGCAAAGGGGCGAGGGAGACCTCTTTGAGCTTATAGAAAGGCATAATCTCAAATCATTTGGTAGTCTCAACAAAACAATCAAACAAAAGAAGAAGCAGTCAGCACAAGCGATAACTATTGATCGTCAGATATTCAGCAAGCTGACAGGTTTTTTGCCCAATCCAGAGATGTTGATATCCAGGGTCTGATGACACGTGAGCTGGCACCTGTCCCACTTTCCCTCTTCAACTTGGGTGGATCTCTAAGAAAGGCCCAAAAGAGCAACACACTGTCTTGGCTGGAGAAAAATCTGTCAATGGTTGAGCTACCAGCATCTGATGAGCGAACGTCAGCTATTCTTGAACTCGGGATGCTTCTGCTGATGGTGTGCAATGATACTGCCAAGTGCAAAACTACTGGGGAGCTGTCTGATCAGCTGCTGCACACTATCCTCAGACTGCAATGTCCATACACTGCTATTGTGGGGGACAATTATGCAAATGAAGAATCAATCAAATCTGGTGAGGGAGCCCGCAGGGGGAATGTCCAAATGCAAGACGTTCGGAGCCCCTACTCTGTTCATTAGCAAAGCAATGCTTGCAGATGATATCAAATTCAAAGAATAAATCTAACATTGCAAACTTTCTCCTCAGTGACTGGATTGTGGAGTGTGGACAGAGATTGTCACCTGGTCGTTACATATAATGACCTGTCATTTATAAACTTGCTCCCAGTACCTACAGCATGAGCAGTTTTCAGGGCAAAGAGCAGATATGCTCAAGATGATATGACAGTCTAGAAGGGTTAGTTAACAAAGAACCGAGCAGTAGCTGAATCAAGTAGTCCTTGCTCAGGATCACTAGCAAGATTTGAAGGTAGGTACCTGAGGTCCAACCCAACTACAGCTTTTTCAGAATCAGCAGCCTCTGGCTAACAGGTATCTTTATTGTACTGTAGTACAATCAGCAAGCATCTCTGGCTAAAGTGTGCTACAAGTTTTTGCTAAGAACACCAAAGCAAGTGAGAAACTGCCATCACCTTCAGGCAGCACCTGAAATGTGTAAATTATAATTCATAGACAGGAAATCATGCAACAGTTCAGTATCTTTAGGTGGCCCCTGTCAACAGATGGGTGATGGATAGCATGGGACATCTTGTTCCTCAAATGTTGGTTCTGCCACCTGCTCCAGAAACCATCTTTGCCTTTATGCAGCATAGCTGGGAAAGTATCTGTGCAACAAAGAGATGCAAATACCACCACGAAGATTTGGTGTGCTGCAGCGCACTCAGTTGTGACAGTGACGAGTGTAGCAGAAGAGCACTGAATACATCAGAGACCGATTCTGAGGGGGAGTGGAAATGGTTCAGCTATCTGCAAATTACTGAGACTGTTTTTGAGAAGAAATATAGCTCTGGGGAGTGTTGTATTAGACATTCAGTAGGTCATAGTTATATGTAGGTGTTATATAAGAGTATACGGTTATACTTTGTTGTTTACACAATATATTCACATAAGATAGTCTATAGTCCTTCTACTACGAATCATTACTGTTTGTAGAAGTAGTTTACATGTATTGTCACTGCATTCAGTGATGGTAAGATGATCATTACAGTTGTACCACATGTGCTTTAGGCTTATGTCTCTGGCCGAGTAGATAATGTAAAAAATATGTTTTGTAATTAAGGGGTAGGGAGGCTTAGTATCTGCATAGATTCATAAAAATAGCAGACAAAACAAATCTTTGCTCACATCAGTCTATTCTATAAATGATGACAGATGTTTTGAGGTATTACATGGCACAAACAAGCTCTTGCTATCATGCGACTACAGGCTTTTACTCTAACTGAAGGCAAAAAAGTACAGGAAAATGCACACATATTATCAGGGGCTAAATATGTCCCAAACTTCCCAAAGCAGTACTATTTTGAGGGCATTGGTGCATTATCAATTTATTTAGAAGCTTTCTGCCAATTTTGGTCAAAATTAAAGTCTGCGTTATGGCCCTTTTTGTGATTTTCATGACATTTTTTCCAATTGGATGCTGATAACGTTTAAACATTATGGTATATAGGAAAACGGCTCCACTTACAACATCTACATCCACGCTGGTGTGATGACCACCACATATGTGCCTAACAGGGGGTAGCAATGACATGGTTACCTCTTAGTGTCCAAAACAGGTGCGGGCTGGTAGACTATGAGAAAAAGTCCCTAACGTAGTCCGCCTGGAAAGCTTTTTTCCTATTAGTATATTTTACAGTGACACCTCACTGGTTCTCTTTTCTGGTAAGTCTCCCTACCGTGACATGCATTAGTGGTGGTGGTATGTGTTGAGAGTGGCAGCAGCTGGAGGTGATGCAGTGCTCACCCTGAGAAATACAGTTTCAATAGTCAGACAGAACTGCAGTGGGAGAGCCAGGCCCAGAACCTACAAACCACTTATGCACGTGCTTTGCTTTACTCATCTAATGTTTGCAGGATTAGGGCTTAAGAGTGTCTGGGGTTTTATTTTATTTTATTTTTTTGCGGGGGCTCAGGGCAGGGGTGCAGGGAGTCTATCAAAATCACTGAACACGTCTGCAGCGGGGACGGGGTTGTTACAGCTTCACATAAAAGGTAAAGCCAAATTCTATTAATAAAAACATCAAAGACATGCCCACACCCAAAGCCTACCAAACCACACACATCAAAATGCACTAAAAGCACATTAAGATTGCAAGGACAAGCACTTGACAGTTAGGAAATGTCAGACTTACAGTTTCCTATGCTGCAACCCTAATTCAGACCCCTTGCTCATCCGCATTATGCTAGTCTTTAATTACATGATCACGTCCTATTCCCCCCCCCCCCACTGGAGTCTGAATTATAGTTCCATGGGCAACTAGTAAATGCCAGTTTTACAACTTTCAAGGGCTTGACTTTGCAACCTAAATAATGTTTTTTAATTTAGCTTTTTTGTCACCATAACATGTCCCTGTTCACAAGGGGAAAGTCTGAGAGGACAAAATGCACAGCTGCCAAATCAGAGTCGCATGTGGGCATTGCAGCCAGATGCCGACATGAGATTTCTTTTCATGCTAGTAACTGTAGTATCAATACTATAGCACATCACCACTGACTTTGTTTCCTCTCTTTGCAGAGTTAGTCATCCCCGACAGTGCTAATGTATTTTATGCCATGAACAGCCAGGTGAACTTTGACTTCATCCTACGGAAAAAAAACTCCCTTGATGGGCAAGTGAAGATGCGGAGCCGATCTAGTTTGACACTTCCCAGAACTGCCAAAAGGGGGTGCTGGACTAATAGACACAGCAAAATCACACTTTGAAGAGAATGAGCTAACACAAAGGAGATTTGGTTTAGAAAAACGAAAAGACCTTTGATACCATCCAGTATTACAAAGTCACGGAAGATGAAGGTGTCAGTGTTTGACTTTGGAAAGATTTGAGACTGGAATGCAAAGTGTGCATTCACTATAGATACAGATAGAGATGAACATCGAGAGAGACAGAGAGATTTATGGGACAGTCACTATGGAAATATATTTTGCACATTGGCCTAGGAAGGTGAGGTCACATATACAGGGAAAAATGGAATTGCCAACCAATCTTATCTTAAGAATTCCACATAAGCTAAATCTCCTCCTTGGAAAACAGATTCTCCTTTGTGCCAGTATTACCTAGAACAAGAACTTTAAATTTATTTTTATACATTGGAGAAGAAAACTGTTGCAATTAAATTCCACCTGAATCAAGCAGGAGGATCTGAGCAGCCGTCAGCTGAATGATAACACCGATTTCCAAAGGGTGTGGATGAGTTGATGGCTGCTAGTTCCTCACCCTGTCTGACAAGTGTTTCCTCCAGGAGGCTTTCACATCTGTGAAGAAGAAAGGAGGGTTGAGCCTCTCCCAAAACCCTAGTCTAGAGACACAAGGAAGTATTCAATTGTGTGCACGTAGGTTGGTTTCACAGAACTGACAAACATTTTTTGCAGTTGTTCAAAGCCAGAAAATACATTTTGGGGTTTTTCCAAAGAACATTAAGAAAATGGGCCACGGTTGCTTTTGGATGAATGTCATGTTTTGTTAATGAGCAAGGCAAGGAAACTCAACCAACATTACTTCTCTGGACCTTGTTCACATCTTAATGCCACTACAGTGTGTTCCTTAGGCTTACCTAATCTGTTTAACAGGAATCAAGGCCTTTTGCATGTACAGTTGCAAGTTCTCCAAATTCACTGATGTACCTCGTTGTAATGTGCAATCCCTCTTCAGGTGCAGAACTCTACATTAATCCACATTGATTCAGTGAGAGGCAACTATATTATTTTGTGTTTTAAAAGTGGCATAAGACAGACATGTTTATTATTCAGTGCCCAAAATTACCACAGATCTTATAAACTTGTAGCATTATTATACATAATCTTCAACCACCACCCTCTCTTATATGCTTCTATTAACTGAATAGTTTCCTGACATGGTACATCCTTCCAGATGGAATAGAGAATTTAACCTCCTGAAAAGGCTCCCCTAGCTGCTATTCTCTGTGAAACTTTAAATGACGCATTTCTTAACTCGAAGATACAAGTCTCCCTTCAGAACACATAAATAATTAAAAGGTCACATAAAAGATTTTAATTGAAAGCCATAAATGACACATTGGATTGTAAGCAACACTCACAGAACAGATTGTCTTTTCAGAATACTAAAGTTGGTTAAAATTAACTCAGATCTTGAATTTTATACAAGTCTGGAGCATGTTTTACCAGTTCTGTAGCACTGATTGTCAAAGCTGGGCCTAGATTCCATTACCAAATAGCCATGATGTACCAATAAATGTCTTAAATGGTGTTGGGTCTTTACTATGTAAAGAATTATTCCCATTTAAAAGCCAGCTCATTCTCTATGGTTTGGGTATCTTAAATCCAAGTTGTATTTTTGTTTTGGGGATGAATAGATCCAGTTTTGAACTGAGCCTTAGATGTGTCTAGCGTTAGGTCAGGTTTACAACAGAACTAAAGTTCAGTTTCCTTTGTAGTTCAGTAAAGGTAATGCATGAATGTGGTGGTGAGTTTTACAGTATGTCTATACAGCAGGGGTAGGCAACCTATGGCACGCGTGCCGAAGGTGGCACACAAGCTGATTGTCAGTGGCACTCACACTGCCCGGGTCCTGGCCACCGGTCCGGGGGCCTCTGCATTTTAATTTAATTTTAAATGAAGCTTCTTAAACATTTTTAAAACCTTATTTACTTTACATACAACAATAGTTTAGTTATATATTATAGACTTATAGAAAGAGACCTTCTAAAAACGTTAAAATGTATTACTGGCACGCGAAACCTTAAATTAGAGTGAATAAATGAAGACTCGGCACACCACTTCTGAAAGGTTGCCGACCCCTGCTATACAGTATGACATATAAAGCATAGCCCCTCACCCACACAATATATAGAACTACAAAATCTGGATTTTATATTGCCAAGGTTATGTTGTTGAACATGTCTTTTCCTTTCTTACAGGGAAAGAAATTGCTGTTGGATAAAACTGGTTTCATTTATTTAAGATGAGCAGTTTTAAAAGTAATTTCTCATGAACAAAATGTTTTTGTAATTCTCCTTCTGCTGATTCTTCATCAAACCTCTGGTTCTAGCTGCCATTAATATTTCACTGAAATCAGACCATTAGGCATTAGCTTGTGTGTGTTACCCAGCTGGCCCTGGAATGTTCAGCAACAGTTAAGGATCTAGATCAGACATCCATAGCACAGTGGAAAAACAAATCATTTGAAAGAGAACAATCTAAAAATGCTTTTCGGACAATTCAACTGCTGAATGGCACCAGCGCGTATATTCGGTACTCAAGAGCTGCTTGGAAAATTCTTGTCGAAAATTTTGACAGAAAAGGGGAAAACATACATGTTCATGATTTATTTCTCCTTCCCTTTTTCCACCCAGCATGATAGCTGTTTGGAAAATAGGCACAGAAAATGAGTATTCTACCTCTGAGCTACTGGATTGTTCCTTGCTAGAGACTACTGCACAAGCAGGAGCCTTAGGGAAGCCGAGACCCAGCTACTTCCATTAGAGCAGCCAAAGCTCTTTCATAGAATCATAGAACTGAAAGGGACCTTAATAGGTTATCTAGTCCAGTCCCCATGGCAGAATTAAATGTTATCTAGATCATCCCTGAGAGGTGCATGTCTAACCTGCTCTTAAAAAATCTCCAGTGATGGAGATGCCACATCCTCCCTAGGCAATTTATTCAAGTGTTTAACTACCATGACAGTTAGGAATTTTTTCCTACTGTCCAATGTAAACTCCCCTTGGTGCAATTTAAGCCCACTGCTTCTTGTCCTGTCCTCAGAGATTAACAAGAACAATTTTTCTCCCTCCTCCTTGTAACAACTTTTTATGTACTTGAAAACTGTTATCATGTCCCTTCTCAGTCTTCACTTCTCCAGACTAAACAAACCCAGTTTTTTCAGTCTTTCCTCATAGGTCATGTTTCTACATTTTTGCTGCTTTCCTCTGGACTTTCTCTAACTTGTCCATATCTTTCCTGAAATGTGGCGCCCAGAACTGGATACAATACTCCAGTTGAGGCCTAATCAGCATGGAGTAGAACGGAAGAATTACTTCTCATGTCTTGCTTACAGCACTCATGCTAATACAACCCAGAAGGATGTTTGCTTTTTTTGCAACAGTGTTACACTGTTGACTGGTATTTAACTTGTGGTCCACTACGACCCCCAGATCCCTTTCCACAGTACTCCTTCCTAGGTAGTCATTTCCCATTTTGTATGTGTGCAATTGATTGTTCCTTTCTAAGTGGAGTACTTTGCATTTGTCCTTATTGAATTTCATCCTGTTTACCTCAGACCATTTCTCCACTTTGTCCAGATCATTTTGAATTTTAATCCTATCCTCCAAAGCACTTTGTATTGTTCGCAAACTTTGTAAGTGTACTCTCTATGCCATTATCTAAATCACTGATGAAGAGAACTGGACCTAGGACCAATCCCTGCAGGACCCCACTTGATATCCCTTCCAGCTTGTGAACTACTCTCTGGGAATGGTTTTCCAACCAGTTATGCACCCACTTTACAGTAGCTCCATCTTGGATATATTTCCCTAGTTTGTTTATGAGAAGGTCATGTAAGACGGTATCAAAAGCCTTACTAAAATCAAGATATATCACAGCTACCATTTCCCCCTCCACAAGGTTTGTTAACTTGTCAAAGAAAGCTATTAGGTTGATTTGAACGCAATGTGTTCTTGACAAATCCATGCTGTTACTTATCACCTTATTATCTTCTAGGTGTTTGCAAATAGATTGCTTAATTATTTGCTCCGTTATCTTTCCGGGTAATGAAGTTAAACTGACCGGTCTGTAATTCCCCCTTTTTATAGGCTGGCACTATAATTGCCCTTTTCCACTTTTCTGGAATCTCACCCGTCTTCCATGACTTTTTGAAGATAATTACTAATGGCTCAGATATCTCTTCATTCAGCTTCTTGAGTATTCTAGTATGTATTTCATCAAGCCCTGCTGACTTGAAGACATCTAACTTATCTAAGTAATTTTTAACTTATTCTTTCCCTATTTTAGCCTCTGATCCTACCTCATTTTCACTTGCATTCACTATGTTAGATGTCCAATCGCTACTAACCTTTTTGGTGAAAACTGGAACCAAAAAGACATTTAGCACTTCTGCCCCCCCCCCCCCCCCCCCCCATTGACTAATGGGCCTACCCTGTCCTTGCCCTTACTCTTGCTTCTAATGAATTTGTAGAATGTTTTTCTCAGTCCTTCGAGTAAGATGAGGGAAGGATATATATAAAGATGCATGAAGCAGCATATGGACTCCAGGCAGGACCCCATTTGTTACATGAGAGAGAGATGTGGTGTTTTGTAAAGCTCCAGTCCTCTTTTCTTCTGTCCCCATGACAGTCCGCACCAGCACCTGCCCCTTTTTTACCTCTGAAGTTTTCTGGAGTGGGTTGTGTTGAACTGTGAGCCATTTCAAAATTCAGATCAAGTTTAGTCTGATTATGAAAAACAAAACTACAAAACACTACTGCACCCACACACAATCAGAGAAAGAGTTTTCTTTGGCTGTGATGCTGCAACCAGCTTAGCACAGGTGAACCTCTGTGTCTACACAGAGCTCATTACAAATGATCTGTAAGTTGTTTGGGGCACGGCCTGTCTTGATATCTGTGTTGCATAGGACTGAGCATGTTCTTAACACATCCGCTAATAATAGGTTTCAATGAGATCTCCAAAAACATGCCATGTTTGAAGTTACTAGCTTCAGCTATTTTTTGACTTATGAATTCAGAATGGAACATACAGGCAAGTGTGTTTTTTTCCTCTTAGATATGTATAACAAAAAACAAGTGCATTAAATTTGCACTTCCTTTCCAAAAAGCTTTTACTTCTGCTTAAGCCAAAGCGTGAACAACTGCCTCCAGAAAGGAATTCATTTGAAAGTAATGAGCAACTGCAAAAGGGAAGGGGGAGAAAAGTATTTATAATAGAGAAGTAGGAATGCAGTGTCACATCAGGATGTTCCTGCTCGCACTCTGCTCATAAGTAAGTTTGGAAAGTAGCAGTTTGCTGGGAAAAATCGGTTTTATTTTGCAGGGAAAAGAGGTGAGGCTACACTCAAGCATCTAGCTAATAAAATAAGACTCATGAAATTATGCAAAACTTGTTCTTTCCTTTTTCTGAAACTGGCATTTACAGCCCCTGCATCATTCATGGCGTAGTAATGAAATGAAATGAAAACATTTTTGATGGATCAGTAAAAGTTTTGTTTCTAATAAAAACACTCTGACCGTACTTTACCTACTCAAGCACCCACAACATTCAACGGCTGTGCTTAACTGAGATAGTGCTGCACCAATTTGAGAGCATCCTCTTATCAATCTGGGCCCCCATCTGATTTCCTTGCTTCATAAACAAAGTCTGTTATATACAGCTGAGGCTGTGACACACAGTGCCCGGCCTGCCAAGCAGAAGCCTCACCTGCTAAAATGTAACAAGCAATCTTACACTCCCTGTCTCCTCATCCTCCAGCCAGGGGTTCCCCAACTTCTTTCTCCTATGGCGCACCTGTGCAGTGGCAATAAGCACAGCGGCCCACTATTAACACTTTGTGAGGAAAATTACTATATACTGTACATGGAAACTGTATATACCAGCAGGTGGCCAGTACTCATGGGGTGCATCGTTCCACTACCCTTCAGTGCTGGGCCTGAGGGCAGGTGCCACCCCTCCTCCCCAAGGGCAGTGTGCCCCATGATGCCCAGCACCTAGGGGTGCCAGGCATCCTGACCGGATGCTAAAAGTCTGGTTACCTGCAGTAACCAGCCTCTGGCACCAGGGGTGGGGGGAAGGAAGCACAGCCTGATGGAGAGAACTGGCTGGCTCCTAAACCGGGCTCCAAAGTAGGTACTGGCGCTGTCCGGGGGTAACCTGTCTGCCCCGCCCTGATTTCCCCAGCCCCTTGCTTCAGGGACACCCCCCCCCCCCGCCCTGCTGTGCCCCAATGTCCCCTCCCTGGCCCCTCGTTCCAGGGACCAACCAACCCTGCTGTGCCCTGATTTCCCCACTCCAAGGACCAACACCCCACCCCCCTACTGTGCCCTGACTGCCCCGGCCCCTCGCTCCAGCCCCCCCCTTCCCTGCTGTGCCCCAAGTTCCGGGGTGAGGAAATTGGGCAGAAAGGCTCCACATCAGCGCCTCCCCGCCCTGCAGGTGCGTCCCAGGGGATGGGGGAAACCAAGCAAGGGGGCAGGGGTGGAGAGAGTGTGACAAGGGGGGAGAGCTAGGTGGGGCAGGGCCTCAGGGGAAGAGGTGGGGCAGGGCTGTTCGGTTTTCAGGGATTAGAAAGTTGGCAACCCTACCAGCACCCCTTCCCTTGCAGAATTAGGGCAAAAGCCTGAGCTTACCCTGCCCCAAATCGAGCCGAAGCGCCATGTCCCCCCCCTTACCATCAGCAAGGGCACTCTGCCCCCTAGGAACATGGGGGGGGGGCACGTGGCTGAGGGCCCTTGGTGTTGCCTCTCACCGGTGGCAGGTGTGGCACATTCTGCTCAGCCCTGGGACCGCCACAGCGGCAGCGCCAGCTCAGCCTGCAGGGCCCAGATCTCCTGCAGCAGGTGGAGAGCCCCCCCTTTCCCTCAAACGAGCTGGGGAGAAACTGAGAAAGGAAACAGAACCTGTTACCCCAGTCAGATCAGGGGCTCAGCCCCAGAGACCCCCAGCCAGGGCCTGGGGCAGAGGGCTGTGTGGTGGGGGGGCAATACTGAGACCAGTTTGGTCCAAGATGGATCACAAAGCCGGCTCACTGCGGGGAGGGCAGAAGCAGCGTTAATGGTGTTTCAGAGGGGGATGGGGTAGTCG
>NW_020664562.1:2302638-2306165 GCF_002925995.2 Terrapene triunguis
TGGGGCAGGGGACTCCCAGACTTGGCAGGGACACCACCTATATCTCCCCCCCGCCCCCTTCACCTGCCATCCCTGCCAGCGGATCACCCTGGACGGCTGTGTTGCGGCCCACCTTTGGGAACCCCTGCGGTAGCTCACAGTGTAATAAGCTCATGGCAGCCAAACACAGCCAAAGAACAATAGCACGCAAGAAAGCAAACGAACAGTCAGCAAGTGTGCTTTAGACCAGGAGTTCGAAACCTTTTCTTTCTGCGGGCCCCCCCATGCTATAAAAACCTCCAGGGCCCAGCAGGGGTGGGGTGGGGGACTTGGGCTCCGGACCAGGAGGGGGGTGGGGCCTGGGGCATGGGCACAGTTTGACTTCTATTGGGTGGGGGGGGGGGGGGGCAAGGGCTGCCAGGGCTCAAGCCAGCTCTGCACGGCAGGGAGGGAGGGAGCGCCATCTCCACCCCCTGACTCAGCTCCGCAGGCCACCCAGCCTTTCTGGGTAGTGGTGGGAACGCAACCAAAAACTGTAACTCAAAGGGGTGAACGCAGCTAAAAAAGTTTGAAAAACCGCTCAAGGGTACCTAGGGGCTGTGTGCAGGCAGGGGGGGTAGCTCAGGGTGCAAGGAGGGGGTAGCTCGGGGCTGTGTGCATGCAGGAGGGTTACTCAGGGTGCAGGGAGAGGGTAGCTCAGGGCTGTGTGCAGGCAGGGGGTAGCTCAGGGTGCAGGGAGAGGGGTAGGTAGGGGTGTGTGCAGGCAGGCACGAGGGTTACTCAGGGTGCAGAGAGAGTAGTAGCTAAGGTGTGTGTGCGAGCTGGGGATTCCCGCCCAATGGGAGCTGCAGAGTTGGCACTTGGGATGTGGGCAGCATGCGGAGGGAGACCCCCCCGGCCACCCCTGCACCTAGGAGCTGGACATTCCACTTCCAGGAGTGGCGCGGCGCCGGGGCAGGTAGGGAGCCTGCTTTAGCCCCGCCGGACTTTTAGCGGCCTATTAAAATCTCCCAGATTGGTTTCAGTAGCCTCTGGGAGATCAAGGCCGATTCCAGGAGACTCCCAGCCAATTCGTGAGGGTTGGCAACCCTCCCTTCTGGGGACTATGCCCCGGCCAGCTGGCTTCATGCCCATGCTCCTTCTCTGTGAGCAACGAGCACCAATGCTGCCTATTTCAGCGGTGACCATGTTATCAGAGCCAATACTTAGAGCACCGTTCCACCTCTCCGACAGTTGCTCTTCTCTGCTACCTAGCCCTAAGAACTCTCATCTACCCCCCCATTTATGCAAATACTGTACACCTACAATGGAGATGTGCCAAACCAGGGACTTTCCTTCTGCAAAATGGCCTTCCCATTGTGGTTACCAGGGATTGCTCCCGTCTAAAGCAGTGTTACCCCTGAATTGAAGAGAAATGGCTATTTGCACCATGAAACGCATGCTAATATCAGCATTTCCATATTCTTCCTGGGCGAAGCCACCTCTACTCAAAACCTGCCCCGTCTCTGAGGGAAGCATGTGAAATCTTTGTGACGCTGTGTTCACATGCATAATGAAATGTGAAAGAACCTGATTTCTTGCATGGTTTTCCCTTTCTAGCCCCGACTACTTTAAAACTGATGTTTAGTTTCACTGTTGTTCTCCAAGTGGGCTTGCACAAAGGGCCTGCTCCTGCTCCCGCACTGAAGTCCATATCAAGATTTGTATTGACTTCAATGGGTCAAGGCAAAGCCCCTTCTGATGAGCTGCAGTACCACCATGTTCTGCGTGTTTATATTTTTCAATTCATGCTTTTAAAACAGCAGAGCAGAAAGCAAGCAGTGTCTCGCTGAACAGTGCCACCTGCTGGCCAGCCAGGCTCAAAATGGACGTCAGGTCTGCCCTGCGGGCTGGAGAATAAAGACCTGAATATGGGGATGGAGGCTTTATAAAAAGGGAAAAACAACACTTAATTTGTGCCAGGGCTTGGCAGTTCATAGCCCTGGCACCTCTGGGCTTGCTGCATCAGTTATGAATGCAAAAAAATTGCTTGAGCCCCCAGCATCTAATTGCTTGAGCTCTGGCACCTATTTCATTAGAAATTAAGTAGTAGGGGAAAAACCCCAAATCATTGACAATGGCCCAAGGATGACCCACAATCCTTATTCCACATGTGCTAAGTTTCATGACTAGGCCACTTTCTTCAGCCTGGGGTGTGGACGAGGCTGCACCACATGGGGCAGTTGTGGAACATGTGTTTGTGGTTAGGGGCCAGGGGAACAGGCTCACAAAAATCTTAAATCCAGGATGGATTTGGTTAAGTGCAAGAGTCCCACTGACTCCACTGAGAGCCCGATCAGGCTCCAAAATGTTGTAGCTATGATCTTTGTGTCTCTTTGTTACCTTTTTGTGCCTTATTTCAACACCGCTGTGAAGATGCCCCAAAGCAGCATGGCAGACCCCAGCCCTGCTCACCCAGCATTCTCAGTCCAAGAGCTCCACGTAAATTAAGACTCCACACAGCTAATCAGCTTGCATCCAGTTCTATGTATTATCAGACCCGCTGATAGACAGTAACATGTCTTCTTTAGGAGAGAGCACAACATTATCAGCAATTATTAAAAAAACAAAAACCAACCATACGCTCCAATGTACAGCTCATCCAGAAAGTGAAACAATCTCTTTAAATTTTAGGCCAGGAGGATTTTTTCCCCTCCCCCCCAACTTTGTGTTGCACAGAAAAAGATCTAAATCTACATCAGCTAAATCTAAGAAGTGTAGCACAAGATCACCTGCCTTATGGGACACTTTAAAAAACAACAACATGACTTACTATGCTGACATCTTACCCAATACTAAGTATATCAGAACTCATCCAAAACAGAACAAGCTCACTCCTCACATTTAAAAATATATAAAAGGCAAGTTGCCTTTTTGTCCTGCAATATACAATTCTAATGCAGCCATTCAACAAAGAACAGCAGATTTGACACCATTAACATTTTCATGGTTTTCTTTTTAAAGGGACACTGTCAAGTAGGTTAGGCCCAAACCTATCAGTGAGGAAATTGAAATAGTTTTTTTTATTATATTAATTGGGAAGGAAACCTAAAAGGTTTGTAGCCAAGAAACAGGAAGTGAAACTGACCATTAACAGGAAGTAGGACTGGCTGATTTAGTTTCACTGTTCAGTGTGAATGAAACACATTAAAAAAAAAAAAGAAAACAAAGCACATAAGTGGAAAAAAAGCACAATGGATTTTAAAATAGATTATTAAAACTGAAACAACTAAGGCATCAGTTTAGGAGGGTGCAGACATGTCTTAGGCGACTGCGACCATCCTCTCCTTCCTTATGGCTAGATGGAATGGGAGGGGTGTCTTGAAACGTAGGAGAGAGGACTCCTGAAACTGTTTTGTATTGCAACGTGAAGTGGGGACTCACGTTATGGAAGAGGTGTAGATAGCAACACAGATGAGGCCATTTTTGAAGTCATTGTGATCTTGACAGTGATCCTTTAAAACACACACACACACACACACACACACACACACACACACACACACACA
>NW_020664562.1:2306175-2340960 GCF_002925995.2 Terrapene triunguis
ACACACACACACACACACACACACACACACACACACACACACACACATTCTCTCAGAGAATGGGGTTAAAAAACACAAATCAACAACAGTTAATGTTATGCAGCAGCACAGTGACAACTATCTGGAAAGGACTTACACGTGTCCACCTCAGAACCCCTATATATATTAATCTTTATAAATACAGTATTCTACACCAGGAACTGTAGAAAGACGTCATTCAAGGAAATTTTGTAATTACTAGTGTCAACTCAGTGCGCCATGGAGCCAGCTCGCCACTCCACAGAGGTTTCAAAGTTACGAACCCTTGTGAGAATGGACTGGAGTTTACGATACGCTTTTTAGAAGTCTCTGTTTTTCTGCCAATCTGGAATGTTCTGGTTCAAGCCCCTCCCCCCACTCCCTTTCCCAAAAAAATAAAGATTGGTTAGGTTAAGTCAGTCGGATCCAATCAATTTGCTTTGCCGCTAAAGACGGCGAGAAGGAGAGCACATTGACGTCTCTAGAAGCTTCTAGGTGAAAGCTAAATTGTGAGGCAGGTTCCACTGTTGTTGTCAGAGTCACTTAGCAAGGGGGGCAGTCATAGCTCGTCCCTCGACGACGATGCATCGAGAGATGGCTGGGGGGCCAAGGCATCTTTGTTCTGGGCATCGCTGTGGATCTGGCCCTGTTGCCGGGACTTCCAGGAATGGGCTCTGTCCCAGTCAGTCGACATGGTCTCATTGTCCCAGATTGTGGATGTCTCTGTGTCACTGAGATAACCCGGCTGCCCTGTGTAATGGGTCGGATAAATAAGCAAGGGCTCTGCTGAGAAGGCTTTCAAGTCTCTGGACTCATAGTACTCCTTGTACTTCTCTCTAAAGAAAGGAAAACAAATATCACTAGCAGAAATAACTCTTGCTCAGCACCACTGTGCTTGCCTTGCCTTTCCATCGGTTATGAGCCAATCTACTGAGCTAGGACTAGTCGGTAGGGTTAGATGCTCATCACAGGGTGAAACCTGGGCAAATGATTGAAGGCTTGAGATGAACTGAGCAGTGAGGACACTATTAGTCCTTTTGGAAAAGTGATTTTTATACAATAAAATAAAGGATCCTAAAGAATGACAAAGTATTTCAGAAACCATGCACTTCATCTGCCACTAGGGAGCAACCACCTCTGGAGCGGGACCCTCCAGCTATTTGAATAGCAACACTCTATGAGAGAACAGGACAGGAAGCATATTGGATCCATCTGGAAATTCTACTGTGACTGTAGCCCCAGCATGGCAGAGATACCTGGATATGTGAGTTGGCATTTGGTATTCAACTGCTGGGCCTCTGTATCATTTCTTATTTGCACCATTGGGGTGCCATTTTTAGATAAGTTCAGGGGTGGCCTAACTCTGCTCCCGCTGAAATCAATGGTAAAACTCCCATCGACTCCAGTGGGAGCAAGAGATAACAAAGGCTTTGTCTATACTTTGTCTCTTAAAATCTCCCTCTATGGCATTGCTACCAGCACAGCTCCCCCGTTGCTAGCAAAGTGATCAACTAGCCGCTGGTGTTTTAAGCACCACAACTTCCAATCCCATCTAGACCTGTTCTGGGCAACCCAATGGTTAGTCAATGGCAGCCTGTCTGCATTAGTGCTCCCAGTGTCCCTACCACCAGAGAAGCTGCTACTGATGCAGATAAGGCCAAAGAGTGTACCCTGCTACCACAGAGTAAGTGGTGTGGCCAATTAGGGGAAATGGCTGTCGGAGCAGAACAAAGGCCTGTCTCAGATATGTTATCAAAGGTTCCACTAAGCCTGTATACAGGACTAGAAGACAATTGTCAGAGAGACACTGCACACCTGTTGGAAGCAGGGACCAATGATGTGGCACCCCAAATTCTTTTGGGGAGATGTCATAATGGGTAACTGGACTCTGGAAACAAGGTTAGGGGGAGCTTTAGGTCAGAATTAAAAAAAACCCCGGTTTTCTTACAAAACAAGGAGATCCACCCTTGAAAACAGATTCCTCCCGTATCTTGATATCCACATTACTTTTCGGGGCTCTGAGTGAGAGCCTTGCAGAGCTCTCCCCACAAAGAGGGAGACAATGTTGATAAGTCTGGCTGGGAGCTGGTTAAAAGATGTGACTTCTCCCTGCCCCACACACCTTTGAAATGAAAACCCTGGATTCTGCAACACAGCGAAGTAGGAAGGTGCCATGTAGATTCTGAAAAAGCCCTAAAAGCAGGGTTTTTGAAAGGAAAAGCTCTGAGTTGCCCAGAGATCTTTTCCAGGTCCTATGCCAGGTAAGGCATTCCAAAGTAGGCACTATCTATAGAATCATAATAATACACCTATACAGTTACTTCCAATCAGAGATCACCAGCTGCTTCAAAAATACAAATTTATGAATCCCAAAAGACCTCTCTGAGGTAGGATATTATTACATAAATTCAAGCACAGAAAGTTCCGGAGATTTGCCCAACATCTGCAGCAGTGCTGGCAATATCCAAGAATCATAATATCCAGTCCTCTGCTCCGCCTACTAGGTTATGCTATGGAGATGCACTGTATAATTAGCTACACAACGTCCAGTTTAAGATCAGTTAGCAAGGTACAGCTCACGCAAAGCCGGCTGGCTTCCCAAGCAACGAAGGGGTTTTACTTACACAGGGTGCTTGTTGTACATGATCGGCAGGAATTCATCCACAGGCAGCATCTTGCTAAAAGGTTCGGCCCCAATTAGTTTCTGAGCCCCTTCAAAGGAGATTGCATATCCCAGGGTCCAATAAGAGTAATCTGCTTCCACAAGGTTCATTACGTTAGGAACTGCCTTCTCAGGGCGCTGCACCTGCATCCTTTTCCGACCAATGTAGCTGAAGGGGAGAAAAACCCACCGCAGTGGAAACTAAGGCCTGTTTCCATGATCAGCTCTGCAGTGCAATTATATTGTAACTGGGACATCAGGCATTCCCACTTCAACCAGGGCTGATCAAAGGCCTTTTAAGTCAGTGGGAGTTTTTCCATTGACTTCACTGGACCATGGATCAGGTCCAAAGTGCACCCACAAATCAAATGCTACTCCTGGAATTCTCCAGTGCCACATCTGCCCGTGCAGTCCAAGGAGACTACGGGTCCCAAAACCAATGCGCCATCCTGACCCAAGCAAGGATTTGAATTCTCTATGGTGCGCATCCAGTGAGGTGCTGGAGGCTTCTCAGGAGCCTCTTGTTAAAACTCCATCATCCTACAGACAGGAGGCTTGGTGTGATTCCCCAGCCTTATCCCTTCTCTGGATGAAGCCCAGATAAATCAGCGCCACCAGAGACGGCTTATCCCTTATAAAAATACATCTGAAGAGAAAACGTTTTGCTTTTGGACTGTCACAGGCACTGATCCAGGGACCCACATAACCTGAGTGCCAGAAAGCACCAAACAGCAGGGGGGGTTATAAAAACTGCCATGGGGAGGAGCCCCCTAGAAGGTCTTCTCCCCCTTCTCCAGCTGGCCAGTTCGAACTCTGCTCCTTTGGCAGTGAACTTGGAATTGTTTTCAGGAACAGGACATAAAGATTTCCAGCTCAGGCTGTTTGCTGGCTAGACGGTGCCATTCTCCTCTTGCTTCTCTTTGTGAGAATGAGTTTGTATTTAAATGACTAAACAAAAGAGTTCAAATACCCTGTTCCTCCCCCATCCTCACAGTGAGCACATGCATTCTGTGTCACAGGAATTAGCTCAGAGTGGGGGACTGGGGTTATTGGGAGGCCATGGCTATATCGCTGTGGGCACCTGTTTATCAAAGAGTACCCGCAATGTGCTTCATTCGATGGAGGTTTTAGCTATTCCAGCCCCTTTAAAATTAACCCCCATTATTGAGTCTCTGGGATTTTATTCTTCCATGCTGCATTCCCCGCAGGCAGCCCTGTCTGATTATTATGAGGGTACGTCCATATTATTGAAATGCTCAGTTCATGTGGGAGCAGGGGAGAGAGTTTCCAGCTGGTTTAGGACAGTGAAAGCTCTTGGGACAAGACTACTTACATGAGCTCCCAGTCTAGCTGGACTTGCTCTATATCGTCCATCAGTTTCATGAGCTTCCTCTTAAACTGATGCTCAAAGCGCACGTCGTCTTCGATAACGAGAGTCTTCTCCAGCTCTCTGTTCACCACCTAAAAGGGATGTTTTCAAATGAGACTGAAATGGCCCATATGCTATTGAGGGGCCAGTTCTGCACCCTCTGAAGCTATGCCGAGCCCCCCACTGGGAGCAGGACTGAGCCCCCCATGCTCTTTGATCAGTATGACGGTTAATGGTCATCAAAATTGGTGACATTCAATTCTACACAGGTTTAGAATCAGAAAAAACTCATAGGTGAAATCCTGCAACAAAATTTCTTCATTTTTTTTTTCTCCCCAAGCACAACATTGCCCCAAACAGGGTGGCTAAGAGTTTTGTGAAAAATGTCATGACCACAATCCAGACGTGTGACACAGTCACACAGGCTGGGAGCTGTTTGCAAACTGACCGCACAATAGGAGCTGCTCAGTACTCAGCACTTTTGAAAATCAGGCTGCTTATGTGCCCAGATTTGAACTTAGGAGCCTAACTGCTGCTCCTGTTTTTGAAAATCAGAACCTTCTGTGAGATCCTGGATAATTCACACCAAAATAAGAGAGACTATCTAAAAATAAAACATTACTTCCTTCCCACAGCATCCAAGTATAATACAACTGCCAGAGCACAGATATTATTTACCTCTTTCCAGATAGAATAGTGGCTAAGAAAGCAGCCAATTTCCCCCCTGGTTAGTGGCCTGGAAGAGTAAGGATCCTGGTAACCAGGTAGCATATCAATATTCAGCGCTTTCAGCTGACTTGTATTCAATGCCCTGAGGAAAGAGAGAGCTGCTTTCAGTATTAAGAACTTTTATAGATGTTACTATTTTTTACTCAGACAAAAAAACAATGAAATTGTTTAGCAGTGAAAAGACTTTCCTGAGCTAGGGAAGTTCCCAAAATAGGCTGTGTATTTGTAGCAGTTTAATTTGATCTAAATCATGCTGAACATAAGATATTTTTTAGGACATTCACCCCCAACAGTTTCAAGAAACTGCAGAGTCTTAGAAGGGTCATTGTCATATTGTTAATAACACTATAGCTATATTCACACTGGAAGACTAGAGAACGCCTAGCTCACCTTCCACTAAGAGTTTTGTTTGCTTTTCCATTTCTCTCACCTTGAACAACAGCACTAGAGCAGTCAGTATTATATTTGCTTATGGTCAGTTTCACTTTCAAGTTCTAATGCCCTAGCACTAGAGAGGCCACTAAGGCAGAGACACACCAGGAAACCCAAGATCTGTTCCTAACTGTGCCACTGACTTCCTGAGAAGCCTTGGGAAAGTTACTCAGCCCTGGACTTTCAAATGAGATTTGGGCACCTGACTCCCTTAGTAAACCCCAGCCTTAACCTCGGTGCCTCAGTTTCCCCATGTATAAAATGGAGATTTTGTACATTGCTTTTAGAGTCACAACTAAAAAGAAAACTTTATCTGTGTTTATATTACTATAATGTAGCACAGTGGTTCCCAAACTGGGGTTCGTGAACCCCTGGCGGTTCGCAAAATGTTAGAGGGGGTTCTCGGAAAAAATGCCCTAATGGCGGACAGAGCTGTCCCTAGGGACCCTGGGCAGCACGGGGCCAGAAGCCCGGAGCCCCTGGACTTCCAAGAGTTAAGCAGATCAAAGCAAGCATATCTATCACACTGAGGAGATTAAAACTTCAAGACTCCTTATAAGCAACGGAAAGGGAGGTGGATATTTTTTGCTGTTTTTTTAAATTAAATAGGCAGCTAGTATTGTTTTTAAAATTATTAAGAAGAACAAGTTTAAGCTTTGTTTTAGCGTGCGTTGTTTGCCTGGACTGCTTAAGACCTGAATGCTTGTGTAGGAAGAACTCTTTGAGTTGGCTCTGATACTCCTTGATGAAACATAGGAGCCTTGTCTTATAACAGGCTTATTCAAAGTGATACAAGATACGAAAGTGAGATCTTGGAAGAGTGTTGCCATTTTCATAATGTAATAAAAATACTGTAATGATAAATAATAAATAGTGTGTAATAAGCATCATAAAAACAAATTTTATATTTCCAAGATCACCGCTTTTATAATTTATACTCAGATAAAGGAGAAAATTCCTGGAAATATTCATTTTTAGGAGGGGATTTGCAAGACTTGACATTTTAGTGAAAGGGGTTCACAGGTTGTTAAAGTTTGGGAACCACTGATGTAGCACAATGCTGCAGCATTGGGATTGGACATATTGCAGGGGAATATTTAAATGCCACAAAAATGTTTTCATTATCATACCCCTATTTAATTTTATGACAATGTTTCTATTCAGAGAACTTTGTCTTGAAGAAAACTTTACTTCTGGGCCTAAATTATCTTACCGGATCTCTAACGGAGACTGATCAGAGTAAGAGAAGAATAAAATAACAGCATGAAAACTTTTTTTTTTTTTTTTTTGCAAAACTGCACCAAATAGTACATTAAAAATGATAACTCATAATCACAGGGCATCAAAGAGAATTGACTGAAATTAATCAAAGTAGCACTTCTAATCAACAGTTCTGCTATGCAGAACCAGATCTTTCCAAAGACTCACTTGCCATCCACAGCTTCTACTATCTTGACTGCAATCTCCTGCTCATAGAGTGTCCGCAGCATTCGATCCCGCCTGTCTTTTCGACGCTTCAGGTTGATCATGAAAATCTGGGTTAAGAAAGACATCAGAAAACTCTGGCTCAATGCAAAGTCCAGATCCAAGTTTGTGCCAGAGCTCAGCAGGTTTTGGACCCTGTTAAAGCTCCAGGAGCATTTCCATTCAAAAGCGTCGTTTTCGGGTTACTATAAATTTGTCAGACATTTATCTTTTGAGCTGCAATTCAGAATATTTGTTCTCAGTCCAGCTGCTGATTTTTATGGGAAGGTTGAGGAAAGAACGTTCAGTGATTTTCAAACATGAAGCGTGTATGTGTGTGTGTGCATGGGGGCGGCGGGAAGAACGCACTTTTGCCTTGTTTAAAAAAAACCTACAAAATTTGACCTTTTTGGACCAATTCTAGCACCTCACCAAATTTGGAGCAGAAACCTGAAATCTGGCAGGGACATAAAGTTGACCCAGGTTCATGGGGTAATGGGGGTCAGGTCAGTTCTAAAAATGACTCAACACTCTCAGGTCGGTTTCGGGTCAGCTGTGCTCAGTTTGGATTCAGGTCCAGGTCAGGCTTTAAGAGTAGGCCTGAGCAGAGCTCTACCCCTAACTGGACAGCTGAAGATTCCAGGTAGGACGATGTGCAGTAAATGCAGCAGGGCTTCATACACTGGGCAGTGAGAATAAAAAACTAAATGAACAGCGCCACATTCCCCAGGCAATGTCCACACTGCATGAGGGGAGGGACCTGGATGAGAAAACTGTATTTGACGGAGTAATTAGAAACTGGAGGGTAATATAAATACACAGGGGGCAGAGTCAAGGTTGTGTGGGCAACATTAACTGTGGCATTTCCTGAATTTTAAATGCTTCACTTTGCAACCATAATGCTCTTTTAATGCACAGTTGTATATGGAATTAGAAAGCAGGTGCCAGGGGCCAGTTGTGCAGTTTGGAGCTGGATCTGAACTTCCCCAACACACTGGGATGTTTGGATCCAGACTTTTGTTTGGGCCAATCTCTAGCCAATACAATATATCCCTTTTGTATTCAAAGGGGGATGGGGTTGGCATGTGGTAAAGAGCACAGATCTTTACTGAGTGCTGCGTCTATCTTTGGGATTACCAATGTGCTCATCACCCTAATAACTGGACACAAGTGGAAGCAGGTTCTGCAATGCAGGATATCTTTAATTACTGCAGATCCTGGACATTTTCTGCTGATTCAATTAGAATCATAGGTGTACTCCTGAGACACATCCTGGGCAGGAAAACAGATTTGCGGGCAGCAGTTAGCCCAAGATAAGCAGACATATTTTGCCTGGTCAAGGGCAGACTGCAGGCCCCGCCAGGCACATACATTCCTAGGTAAAACACAGAATGTCAGGGCCGTTTTTCTGTCCTCAGGCAGGCAAGAATAAGTTCAGCCCTGCAGCCTGAGGAACAAACCTTGGCCAAATAAAAACCAGACTGAGTCCCAGCTCGGTGCAAAGGCAGTAATACTAATAAAATATCAGGCAATTTAAGTGCAGCCGCAAGAAACAGCCCAGAAACACACACACAGGACTCCAAACATAGATGACCAAACAAACACAGTCACACAGAATCCGCACTTCATGACACAAGCCATATAAATAGAAACTCCAGACCAAGCCAAGAAAACAAAACATCTTAAAGACAAAAAACAAGGCTCCTCCAATTTTAGTAGCTTCTTCAGTGACTATACTACTGTCTCTGGCAGCTACACATGCAGGCACTACACGGTCCTATGCAGGTTTTTTGGCTCTACACAAAATGTAAACCCAGTTTATTCACAGCACAGTCTCTCTCTGGAATTCTTCCTCCCCGGTCTCTTTCT
The DNA here is from genome assembly GCF_002925995.2 of Terrapene triunguis. Lineage (NCBI taxonomy): Eukaryota > Metazoa > Chordata > Testudines > Emydidae > Terrapene > Terrapene triunguis. The sequence continues at coordinate 2,314,719 of NW_020664562.1, forward strand.
GTTGGTACTTTGCCTCTGACTGCAGCTAGCCAGCTCTAACACTACAGGGACAGGAGTTTCTAGAAGGATGGATGATTTATGCACCAAACTTCCTGGGTTCTGCTTCAAACATGTTTCCAACTGTCTTGAGTAAAATCAAAACAAAAAGGCCGCAGTGTAAATGTGGCTCCCAAACAGGAAAAGATTAGGACCAACATTATAGAATATTCAATGAATACATACAGACCCCTTCATAACCCAAGTTATGCAAAGTGCTGTGTATTTACAGTTTAAACACCTGACTCTCTTCAGTCATCATCTCTAACAGCTTTGCGAGGTCATCAAAACAGTGTCCCTGCTTCTTAACGGAAAGCAGGAGAAATTTTAAAAAACCCATACGTGCTAAAGTTGTTCAGGAATAATGAAGCTATCTCCAAGTACCCTATCCATAGGAACCCTAACTGTAGGGCAGGGAGCCCTACCCATATCAACCCTAACCCTAGCTCCAAGAATCCTTCCAATAGGAACCCTAACCCTAGGGCAGGGAGCACTCACCCATAGCAACCCTAACATTTCTTCCAAGTATCCTACCCACAGAAACCCTAACCAGAAAGCGGGGAATCCTACCCATAGAAACCTTAACCCTAGCTACAAGTACCCTACTCCTAGGAACCATAAACCTAGCTCCAAGTGTCCTCCTAGGAACACTAGCGCGGGGAGCCCTACCCACAGAAACCCTAACCCTGACTCCAAGTGAACTACCCATAGGAACCCTATCCCCAACTCCAAGGGGCCTACTCATAGGAACCCTAATCATAGGATGGGGAGCCCTACCCATAGGAACCCTAACCCCAGGGCTGGGAGCTCTACCTATAGGAACCCTATCCCTAATTCCAAGTGGCCTACCAATAGGAACCTTAACCCTAGAGTGGGGAGACCTATCCTTAGGAACCCTAACCTATAGAAAGTGTAGAGCCTAATGGTTGCAGGAAGTGAAGCCAAATTACTGATGGCCTGATTCAGTGACTATTTAAGTCATTGGAAAGACTCCCATTGGTATCCCTGGACGTTGGATCCAGCCAAGCTTTTCAAACTTGGGACATCTGAGGTCTGGCACCTCAAGGCTTGATGTCCAAAGATGCTGAGCACCCACAGCTCCCACTGATGTCAAGTGCAGCTGCTCAGCTCTTATGAAATCAGGCATCAAAATTCGCATGTGGACACCTCAAAAGGATCTCCATTGGCTCAGGGGGAGTTTTAGTCAAATAAAGACACCAGGATCCATCCCATGGAAAATTTCAACCCAACATACCAATGTTTTGGAAAGTTATGATGAACATGTGAAGACAGGATAGAAATGAAAACTCATTTGCAACCTTATCTGTAGTGGGAGTGACCAGGCTCCCTATATGATGCACATGTCCACACAACAAAATAAAGGTACATATAGGCACTATACCATGGTACCCCCATATTCACCACTGTCATATAATTATGATATATTTTGTACAAAGTATGGCTTGTGAGGTATTATTCTAAAAGTCTTACTCTGCCAAACATTAATATCTCATTTGATTGTATGTGCTATCATTGTATGTGAAGTTATGAAGTTTTACTATGTCTGTGTTACTAAAAGATGTGAAGTTGGAAACACCCACAGCTAGCCTTTCAGGTAAAACAATGAAGAAGCTAGACAGTGCTAATCAGCAAAGACAATGGACCATGGAAAAGGTTTGTCCTCATCTGGGGGCGTTTCAGCCAGCCTATGAGTAATGGTTGCTATGACTCAAGGGCATGTGACCAGATCACATGACACTGAACTCCATTTTGGTACTTGTATTTTCCCACAAACTGGGCTGGGAACTTAGCTTAGAACAAAGGGTTCCCGCCATATGGAGAAACTATATAAGGTGGGGAGTGACATCATGATTTGTCTTCACTCCCCCACAACTCAACACCTGAAAGAACCTCTGGAATGGGGAAAGGGGACCCACGCTGCAAAGCAGATGCAGCTTGTGCCTCAAGAATCTGTAAGCCTGCTTGTATCATCAGTCAGGGTGAGATACTGCTAATTCAAATCCTATCTATCTAGTATATTAGTCTCAGTTTGCGTTTTTATTTATTTGCCGGGTAATCTGCTTTGATCTGTTTGCTATCACTTATAATCACTTAAAATCTATCTTTCTGTTGTTAATAAACTTGTTTTATGTTTTATCTTAACCAGTGAGTTTTTTGAGTGAAGTGTTTGGGAATCCTAGCTCTGTAAACAAAGGCTGCTGCATATCTTCCCCACATCCAGGCGGGAGCGAATTAATTAATAAGCTTGCCTCATACAGACCCCTGTGCTGTGCAAGACGAAATAATTCTGGGTTTATACTCCAGTAGGGGTGCAAGGCTGGGGATCTGGGAAGTTGGCTGGGGACCTCCTGTTTGTCCATGAGTGGCTTAGGTAAAGCACTCAGGTAACTCAGTTGGGTGTGTGGCGCCACCTGCTGTCATGTTGGGTGTTAACCGGGCCTGGAGAGGCTGGCTGAGTCATCAGCAGAGCAGTGTGAGAGAGGCCAACTCAGCTGAATTGTTAGGGGGCACAGTGGTTCCAACAGCTCCCAGAATGCACCCTGGAGGTAACAAGCCATCACACCTACCTCATCAAATCCCATCTTGTCTGGGTGTTTTGGGGGAATGGAGATGTATTGCGAGGGCTCGAATGGAGGATGATCAACTGAAAGAGAGAATAGAAACATCCACAGTGGCTGGTTACTGAACTGCGTAGTGGCAAAGAAACCCAGTCAAATTCACTGTCATCACTTTTCACTGTTTCCCCTGGAACAGAGAGGCACCTAGATGTGGAGTGCGATGCTACAGCCTAATCAGCATCATGTGCCAGAGGAGCGCCCCGCAAGGCAGAAAGCCAGACGCCACGGGACTGCAAACACCCAAGAGAACAGTGTATCAATGCACATGCTGGAGAACGTCTTTCCAGCTGGGATGAGAGAGGAGCCCACGTTTCAGCTCTGGCGAAATTTAAATAACGGTCTGGTGGGGGGGTTGCTGCTGGTGGAGCTTTCCTGTTGCTGTGGGGACTTATCAGGGGGAGGAGGTGGTGAGGGAATTATAGGTCAAAAAATCAGTAAAACCCGCAGCTCTAATAATGATTTTGGGGCCACATTGCCCCTCCCCATTGCTGACCAACCTTCAGGACTGGGACAGAGGGGTTGAGAACTCCCTGAAGACAACCCCACGGAGTTTTAAGGAAATTGTGCCCTCCAACAGGAGGCGGGGGTAAGATGATGTGAAGTGGGCAGGGAGCAAGGTGTCCTAAACACCATAGACTTATGGGATCCACATGGAAGTACCATGCCACTAGATCCATGACCTTGCACAAATGGTTGCCCCACCAAACCTATGCACTGACCTCCGGGGCAGCACAGCTCCAGCAAGCACCTTCATGCCATTGATTTGAGTCCTGCCTGAGCTGCTCAGCAGCCAATCCGGATCGTTGCTCCTCTGGCTGGGAGGAGACTGACTATTGTATCTAATCTAATCATCTGTCTGGTATTTCGCTGGCAGGTTGGCTTCTTTTATTTGTTATTGTGTAATATTGTGTTAAATACTTCGATGGATAAAAGAGAAGGAGATTTTGCATAAGCCCTGGCAATGCTCACTTCTAGTTCCAGCACCAAGATTCTCCCTGTGACTGGTGCAAACTGGGGGGATCCAGCAGGAGCTGGGAGGGAGCCACACTCCTATTAACCGACTGTGATACCACTAGGAACACAGCCATCACATGGGGATGATAAAGGAGGGATTTGGAAGCCCAGCTCCTATTAATTTTTAATGCCCAGATCCCTTTAGGTGGCTTCGAACATCTCAGCCATGATTTTTAATCCAATCTTCAAGGAGCTTCTTAGCATAGGATGCTGCTCCCTTCAACTCCCCTGAGAACACAGCTGGGCATCTAGTGAGCAAACTCTCCCCCACACTTCCAACAACACTTTTACAGAATCCCAGTGAACATTTTACCTGATCCATTTCACTTCACCTTGAATGGTCCCTTAGAATACATGCTAACTACTGATGCTAAACTATCTGTTTGATCTTGTCTTTAGCTGTGATGCTCAGAGTACATTTCCCAGACCTGAGGAAGAGCTCTGATTAGCTCAAAAGCTTGTCTCTCACACCAGCAGAAGTTGGTCCAGTAAAAGATATTAACTCCCCCACCTTGTCGCTCTGCAGGTCAAGCACAGAAGCAACACTGAGACAGGTGGCAAAGGGCCACCATTCAACAAGAAAGTATTTGGCATCCCAGGGATGGTTCTGCAGAGATGGGGCAGGCTCTGACTTACTCATTGCCTCGATTGTCACATGAATGAAGTTCTCCACGTCTTCCTGTAGTGTCTGGTGCAATTTCAGTGGCACCGGGAGGAAGCCATAGCGTTCTCTGTTGCAGATGTACATTTGAATGCCTGGGAATAAAGAAAAAATGGAAACAGAATCAGGTAATTTACCAGGCTGCTTCTCGGCTTTTCAAGTGGAGAAAAGGGAGGTTATTTGGCTATAGTGAAACCCACGCTATGGACCCCAGCCCCAACAGGTCCCCTCTCTTAAGCAACCACTTAAAAACCATCAGTGCAGTTTCTAGTATAATTTTGTTTGATCTTTAGCTAATGACCAACTTCTAGGCAACCGATTTCTCCACATCCCATAAAAAGAGATTTCATGGTATTTTAAGTTGCCAGCCTGTTGTTCTCTGCTGGGGGGAGCCCATCTCAGAGCCCAGAGGAGTGATCTTGCTCACTTTCACACCCCTCATTTCACTCTCAGCACCCCACACACTGTAGAGACCAGCCCTACAGCAATGGACAGCGGTGACTCCTACCAAAACCGGTCTATGCCACCCCCAAACAGATCAGAGGCGGTGAGGCAAAGAGCTCTCTGCTCCCCAAAACACCGAGTGAACTGCTTGCTCAGTGCTCCCACTTCAGTGTGGGAACTGGATTCAATGCCCACCAAAGTCGAATGGGAGTTACTCCATTAGCTTTGGATCAGGATAAAAGAGCAGAGCTGAAGTCTCAAACAATTACATTTCCAATGGACTATGCTAAATAAAAAGCCCTTGGTTAGAATGGAGGTAAAATACATTAGGGAGTGGTGGTGGGAGGTATCAGTGGGGATGCTGCAGCCCACACTTGGCACTGGCATCTCTTCTAAAAACACATTTTAAATTTCACAAAATATCTTCCATTCTCTTCTGTGAACCCTTGGTTCCAAAACCCGAGCATGATCCTGCTGCCTTTACTCACAGTCAAAGGGACTGATGTGAACAAAGGCAGCAGGATGGGGCCCCAATGTCTAAACATACAGGAGAGATACTTTCAGATTGCAAGGCGCCAGCAAAGTAAGAGGATCCCATATTGCAGGTCTCGAGCGTCTCAGGGAGAGTCCGAGAGTTTAGTAATAGCGTCCAAGCCTGGGGGGAGGAGGGGGGAAAATGGCCCAAGAAGCAGGGGAACGTCCAAGTATCAGAAGTGCTTCCGGCTGCAGGCATCTGCATGCCCTGCTGGTCTGCAGGCATTTCCACCCACTACCGACAGAGCAGCACTCCCCGTTGACAGTGCACAAAGGCTCTGTTGTTATCAGTCTGCACGGTTACGATTTCTTCCCTGAGATAAAGCAGCTTGGTATGAAAAAAACCAGTAATTCTGAGCATCCAATATGTATAGCTGGTGAGGTTGAATCCATCCTCCCCTCTGTCCTGCCCTGCACTTGGGAAACTGCACAGATCCATTGGCAAAGACAAGCACGGAAAAATACACAGCTCGACCAAAGTCTCCTTATATAGGCAAGGATCACACTCTGCCCTGGCTTGGCCAAATTCTACTTTGTTATACTGGTGTAAATCCAGAGCAACTCTACTGACTTACTCCAAATGTACACAGTGTAAACAAGAGCAGAATTTGATCCATTGACTTCAGTGGGAGCAGCATGTGGTCAGCCAAGGGCAGAAATGGGTCCAGACAGAGCGTTACCAGGCATTACACCTCTACCCCGATATAACACTGTCCTCGGGAGCCAAAAAATCTTACCGCCTTATAGGTGAAACTACGTTATATCGAACTTGCTTAAATCCGCAGGAGCACGCAGCCCCGCCCCCCTGGAGTGCTGCTTTACCGCATTATATCCGAATTCGTGTTATATCGGGGTAGAGGTGTATTAAGCTGTAAAGCAGCACCGACAGGGTACAGACTTGAATTCCATTCCTGACTCAGCAGATGACTTGCTTTGTAACATTTTACACTTTGCTATTAGTCTCTTTGAGCTTAAGTTTCTCTCATCTGTAAAACTGAGATGATGATATTTATCAGTGTTTGTAAAGCACTTTGAGAGCTATGGATGAAAAATGCCTCAGAAGTGCTAAGCATATTATTATCAAGGTTCCACTTCTTACCATAGCCAAGAACCTGCCGAACGATGGAGGGAAAAGGAAGAGCCCAAAGAGTATTCTATATGAGAGAAACAAGCAAGTGGAGAATACTAAGATGCTTTTTAATTAACAAAAGATAATAAAATGTTGCACGGCTTTGTCCTGCTCACAGGTTTCCTTATCCTCTGATAAGGATCTCAAATTGGGGGGTGGGGGAGAATGCACCAAGCTCCAACCTCATATTAGATCTCAAAGTCGGGGGGGGGGGGAGAAATACATTGCTGATTTCATTCATTTTTAGATTCTCTAGCAATTCTCTATGAGCAAAAGCCTGGTTCCGCTGGATTCAATGGCAGTTTGTTAGAGACTTTAATGGGACTAGGATATGGCCCTGTGTCATTAGTAACTCATTAGGCAAAAAGCTGTGAATATATCTCTGTGAATCAAAACAAAGACCTTGCTTTAGAGAGGTAGGGCTTGATCCAAAAGGCAGTAAAGCCGACGTAAACGTCCCATTGCTTTCAGTGGGCTTTGAATTGTGCCCTTTGTCAATTACCTGTTGTCTGAAGGCTGTTGCAATCCAGACACTCACAACAATTGAAAAATTGAAACTTGATATATTTTTAAAAATATAAAAAAGCTCTGATTTTTAAACAACAAGCTCACAACTGAAAAATAAATTAAAAGCAGCTACAACCTGGTATGTCAATGTTTTAGATTATTAGTGGCTAGCCATAATCCCTAGGATTTTTAGTCAAGTTGAATGGTCTGCTTTCGTGACTGTTATGTTTCTGCCATTATACACTCCTCTCCACAAGTAAATAGTGACTGGATTCCTTGCCAAACCACATTCCGCTGTCAGGAGTCATTAAGGCAAATGGAAGAGTAAAAAAATACTACCTACTGACATTAATGGATTTGACACTGATCTAATCAACCAATCTTATCTGGCTCACTGATCATCACTCCTTACCCTCCATTGTTTAACAGGCTTTCAACTGTGCAGCTCTCTGTTGTTCCAAACAATCTCTCTTAACAAAGGATAAAGTTCTTATCTACCTTGAAATGGTAGCACTTTGTGGGGAAATATGCCTCCAATTCCTGTTACGTGGGATAAAAACAACCACTGCCACTGAGACAATACGAGAAACACATACAGTACATGTAGGTATTATTATTATTAGCAATGCAGTAGCCCAGAAGCCATGCTGTGCTTGGCGCTGCATATCATGCTGTTGAACACATCACACCTCGACAATAAAGTATCAGGGAGGAAAGGTCACCTGGTAAAAGAGATTTTGTTCCTGGACTGGTTGGCTCACTTCAGCTTACAGGCCCATTCAGCAAAGCACTTAACTCATGCTTTACTTTAAGCATATGAGACGTCCCATTCACTTTGATGGGATCAAGCCCCAGGAACATTGAGGGGAGTGGAATTTGCCCTCTAGAGCTTCAGATAATGGTTGCTGCAAAACAATGGTCTGATCAGAGATGGCCGATGTTATGCTTGGCCTGTGCAGAAGTCATCCTCATGGTGACTCTAGTGAAGTAACCAGAATTATCACCCCAGGCGAGGAGCCTAACCCAAGCTGCTAATGTTTTCTGCACGTCCTGGAAGAACAACATACAAGTTGTCCAAGGTAACAAATGGAGACAAATAGACTGGTACAAACTGGATTGTTTAAGTAAAAGAGCCGTGCTATGGGATCTGCCAAGCTGCTGGGGAAGTCACAGGGCAGCCTGACAATGCATGAAAAGTTCTAGAAGAAAATGTTATTAATTAAAAATCACCACACTGTGTTCTGATTGGTTAATGCTATTGAGATGAGGCTGTCAAACCTTCTTGGACATTGCTTACCTGGAGGGGTCACTCAGTGGGAGGAAGGGGGATACATGGACTGGATGGAATGAGCTTTACCATCATGGCTGCCACCCTCCTCTCCGCCCCCCACTGTCTCCTGGAACCCAGTGATCCACCATGACACCACTGGGCCTTCAGCATCCTGATTCCCTTGCCTCATCTGTTCTTTTCCTTCCCCAGCTTATTTCTCCTCTTGCCTCTCTCTCTCCTTTTTTCTTCACACTAAAGCGTCTGGCTCAGCCAGCCAAGAGAATTCCATCTGGTGCGACACTGCAATGAGCCTGTGACCAGAGAGGCAGTTACACACTGGTATAAATTTGCCAGAGTGGCTAACCAGACTGTGTGCTGGGCCTGTGTTTCTCCAGCAGCAAGCTTGCAATTGGAAATCAGCACCAATGGCAGAAACTGCATTACCTGACTTTGCTTTGCTTCCCTGGTGTTTGTCTTGTTTTGTCTGAGGCCATGTCTATACTACCACTTATGTCAGCAAAACTTATGTGGCTCAGGGATGTTAAAAAAACACCTCCGAGCAACAAAAGTTTCACCAGCATAAGTGGTGGTGAGCACTGCGCTATGTCAGCGGGAGAGCTTCTCCTGCCGACACAGCTACTGCCTCTTGTTGGAGGTGGTTTTATTACGTCAATAGAAGAGCTCTCGCCCGCCGGCATAGAGCGGCTACACAAGCGATCTCACAGCACAGTTGCATCAGTACAGCTGTGGCGCTGTAAGCTCACTAGTGTAGACATGCCCTGAAAGAAAAGAGAATAGCACTCCAACAATAACAACAGCTCCAGACCATCTCAACTAACTTCTTCCCTCCTCCCCTCCAAACAAAGTTCATACCATCTTTAATACCATCTAAAAGACTGTAAAACAGGGGTTTGTCCCTTAAAAACCCCATACAGCTGAAGGGAAGGGAAAAGGGATACCGTTAAGAACAAAGCCTCACTTAATATTTTACATTTCAGATGCTTTCACTGCTTTTCCTTCTTTTGCTATACCTTTAATGAAAGGTCATAAATGTTCAAACGAGCACCTTTGCGCTTTCTTCTGTGCTGCCCCACATGCTTGGCAGGCATTTCTACATGAAAATTGGCAAACTTACCTCATTATCCACCTGCAAATCCCTCCTCATAACCTTCCTTTGCTATGGTGCCTACAAAACGCTTGACGACGGCTATGCTGCTGGTGTGCTGGGAGCCCTGCCTGTCATGCTGACCAATGCTGTCTCATTGTTTCCTTATACTCCCCTGTCTGCCTGTATCCATCTGTTGTCTCTTGGCCTGTACTTAGATTGTAACCTCCTGGGGGCAGGGACCATCTTTTTGTTCTGTGCTTGTACAGTGCCTAGCACAATGGGGGTCCTAATCTGTGACTGATGCACTTAGATGCTATGGTAATACAAATAAATAATAAGTAAAATATAATACTAAATAAATAATAATAATTAATAATGGTTGTTACTGTGACAGATACTGCAACTGGGGAGAACATATTGTATTAAGTTTACTGTATCACTGTGGGCCAGGGATTGTACATATGACTGTGTTCTACTGACTACGCCCTAGGGGAGGGTTACCCCAGATCCTCCAGGAACTAAAACAGTGGAGGAGTGATTAGGATGACTCAGGCTCAGTCTACACTTTTAGTATGCGTATAGGAACTTTTATGGGTTTTCATACGTTCTCTCTGTAATGCTTTTGCCATCAGACTAATGGTGCATGCTTAGAAAGAGTTGTGTGGGTACTTGTAACTGCTGGCAATACACTGTTCAGAGCCCTCAGAGAGAAAGCAATGCACAGGTGCTGGCTGTTAGGCAGACTGGCTTGCTGGGCATATCCCAGTGTAAGGCAGGGAGCTGTGCAGGTTTAAAACCCGCCAGTCAGAAGGGAGTGGGACAAGGGTCCCTACCCAGTGACAGGTAACAGCTGGAGAACTGAAGACTGACTGGGCACTCCTGGAGTGGACGACAGGGGGGGAATACAGGCACTGTTAGCCTGGAACTGTGACAGTTACAACGGGAGTTGCCAGCAATAATTTGACACAAAACCCCAGATGACACTTCACTGTTCAATGCTGTAACAGTGAACAAGGGTTTCATTAATATCTTATCCCCTCTTGGGCCCAAGGCCCCCCCTTTTCAACACACTAGTAGCTAAGAAAAATACAGGCAGCTATTCAAAAACAAACAAAAAACCAAACCAACATTTCCAAAGAGCTCCTTTAATCCAGACTCTGCCTTGCATAGCTTTGCTACTTATGATTGTCACCAATCATTAAATAAAGAGTCCTCTCTGGGTAGCACTACTCTGCTGTTAAAGGTACTGTATATTCTCTCAGAAGGGATTCATTATTGTCATCTTTAGTGACAGCAGTAGTAGGCTATTTCATGCTTGTATACAGCATTTCATAGGAGGCTCTCAGGGCACTTTACAAGGGCTAGTGAATGAAGTCTCATAAGAGCCTTGTGACCTGGGTGTCACTATTGTAGACAATTGCAGAAAGGGAAACTGAACATGGAGAGTTGGTGACTTTGTGTCCCCCATCCCAAGCTCCACCTCCCACCCCTGCCAAATCATACAGCTAGTCTGGGGCAGAGCCAGGGAAAGAAATCAGGAGTCCAGATGCCCACAGTTCAGCTCAAACCACTAGACAACACTCCTCCCGTTATTTAACAGAGCAGATTTAATTAACATCAATGGAAGCTACACATGTAACTTCCTCTCTGCTATGCTCTGAGTGTCACAAGACAGGAATATGCCCATTCATCTGACCTGTGCATTCAAAACACTAACTGGACAATCCCAGCCCCTATGCTAAAGCATGCTGTTCTCCTTGCTCTAACCACCGGGACCTTCTATGCCAGACACAGCTTTCCCAGCACAGCTCTTGAAGAGTAATGAAACTTGACTCCACATCATTAAGCTGACAGTCATGCTGAGTAGGAGACTGTCCTTTCACAACATAATGAACATTCCTGCTGAGTGGCTGTGATTAGGGCCTCCCCAGTGCTAGGAGGGAAGTGAGTTTCTTCCTGGCCAACCTTTTCTTTTCCAAGAGCCCATTGAGCCCATGAAGGGCCTCTCAGTTCCCTTCTCACAGTGTCTCCTGAAGGCTGTTGCTGGAGGTGTATGTCTCCTCCCCACTAATCTCTCCATTCACAAAGCCTCTGAAGTGAATTGTTACATCCCCAATCTTTAGGGTCCTGAAATTCCCATGCAGCCAGATCTTCAGGTGGTGTAATTTGGCCTAGCTCCATTGCAGTCAATGGCTCAACACGAGTGTACCCAGCTGAGCATCGTATCCACTATGCTTTGTTCTTTAGCTACAGCTCACTGCACGGGGGCATTATCAGATTGTCTATGGTCCTGCAACCACGAGAAGCCAGTAAACCATTGTCACAGAGAGGAGAAGAGGGAAGCAACAAGGTTCTGGGAAGCATTTCAGAGCTCTCTTGCCTTTATCACATCATCTGTAGTCAAGTAGTGTAGGCCCCCGCAGCAGGAAAAAAGAGGAAGTGAAATCTTGCAGAAACCTCTGAGTTGCACAAGGATTCAAAATTACATTGTAAGCTGCCCTGTGTTGCCTTGAAATTGGTTCCACTGTGAGGATCCTCAAAAAGAACAGGAGTACTTGTGGCACCTTAGAGACTAACAAATTTATTAGAGCATAAGCTTTCGTGGGCTACAGCCCACTTCTTCGGTTCATCCACATTACAATTAGAAATGGGTTAAGAGGGATGTGAAACACAAAAAGAACTGCGAGGCTGCCCTGTTTTACTTGCTTATGAAGCAGAAAGAAGGCCTAAATAGGGCCTGTTAGAGAACTTTTCCCATAGGAGTTTTACATTAGAAATTCAGGGTCTTGACTATCTTCAAGACCCTATGGATGACTGGAGAAGTGGCAGGCTTATGGCATGAGAGAAACTGACTGAGATGGGAAATTATTCAGATGATTTAAAAAATTTTGGGAGTTGGGGGTAGGGGTGTGAAGGTTGGTGGTTTATGTTAACTTGAACACTTGGGAGAATAACGCTCTTCGATAAAACGTCAGCACCCTGTTCCTTCAATTAAGGGCTAGGGAAACTCCCTCGGGAGTTCTCCAGCAAAAACAAGGAGGATCAGATTTAAGAGTTTGATATTTCTAAGACTAAATAATTAGAAAATATAGGATTAATCTAAAGAGAGAGCGAGCACACACCTGCACAACCCTCGTTTTTTCCCCTTTCCGTGTCACCTTTAAGTATACCCAGGCTCTGACATGCTCATCTGATATGGGCACAACTACTACCATTCAGCACATCCACAGGGCAGGCATTTTTCCTAGCACAACTGCGTATCTTTTGGACTAGCCTCGCCACACACACCAGGCTTGTTTCAGGTGTATTGTGAGAAAGTCTGTGCATATTACCACATATTTGCTCAGGTGCTGATGTGTGTTTTACAGGAGCCCCTGTGCTTTGGGATGTCCTCTCAAACAAAGGCCTGATAGGCTGAAGACAGGGCCGGCCCCAGCTTTTTTGCCGCCCCAAGCGGCGAAAAGAAAAGAAAAGAAAAGAAAAGAAAAGAAAAGAAAAGAAAAGAAAAACCTGATTGAGTTGCCGCCGAAGAGGAAGACAGGGAGTGAAGGACCTGCCGCCGAAGACCATAGCAGGCTGATTGAGCTGCCGCTGAAGTGCCGCCGCCCTGGACGTGCTGCCCCAGCAACAGACAAACTGCCGCCCCTTTTTATTGGCCGCCCCAGGCACCTGCTTCCTTCGCTGGTGCCTGGAGCCGGCCCTGGCTGGAGAAGTGGCTAATCCAGTTACACCAACACAGTCAGGCAGTTGCATGCACAGTGCACAAGAACTATGCAGACTCCAGTTCAAGCCCGGAGACTGTGTTGCAGACCCGCTTATAGCATACCCTCATGGCTAGGAACTGAGGGTCAGGCTCAGCCCTGGCATTAGCAGTTGACTTTGATGGGAATTTGCAGAACTGAATTTGATCCTGTGTGTGGACATACAAACCGTGTGTGGAGTCAGCCATGTTACAACCTACATATAAACTTGGAAAGAACATTGCAGTGAAACTTGACTGAGATTCAAGTTCCTCTGAATCCTGAAATTGGGTAGATTTTGTACAATTTGGGGTTGCAGAACAAAAAGCTCAGACAACTCTAATTATTTTCACTGATTAAATGCAGAGCCACCTGCGCTGCTGCACTTCCAGTGTTCTGACACCTCAAGAGATTTAAAAACAAGTGCTTGTTCTGTTTCATTGTAGGAGCCATGATGTAAGGCCTCAATACAAAGCTATTTGGGGATGTGGAGCAAAATCTGAAACTGAGGCCACCCACCCTTCCATAAACCCTGATGATAGGCCCAGAGGTGGTAGGGTTGGCGAGTGAGCCCACCCTGCAGTGACAGTTCTCGTCCCGTGGGGCTGGACCCCAGTTCCTCACTCCTGGCACACGGGGGGTGCAGTGCTGCTCAGATTTGGCCTGGCCACCTCTTTGTCATGGTGGACGGGTGCTGGGCCAAACCTGAATGATGCTGCAACCTCGTGCAACAGGTTACAATGCCAGTCACTCAGATTTGGCCCAGCTGTCCTTCCATCATGACAAAGTGAGGGCCGGACCAAATCTGAATGATGCTGCAACCCCGTGCACCAGGTTGCAACACCATGCAGTTTGCAGGTTCTCTGGAGTTCCTCGGGCAAACTGCACCCCCTCCAGGCGGCTCTGTTACAGATGCACACAGGGAAAACCGGTCAGTGGGGGGAGCCTCCCATACCCACCAGCTTAGAGACATATTAGAGAAGAGCTCTGTCAGTTACATAACTCAGCACTTCTAACAGGAAGGAGAGAGTCAAGCAATAAGGCCATTTCGAGTATTCCTCCAAACGTAATCTCAGGGAGGAGACAAGTGATGCCCAGGGAGTGAATTTTCATTTGGTGACCTGATGCTTAGCAGTACAAATCCTAGTGACTTTAAGCGAGATCATGCACACAGAGCACTATAAATCTCCACATGACAAACATACTGATCGTGCTCGGTACTTACGTAGCATCATCCACCTAAGGATCTCAGTGTGCTTCCCATTCTCAAAGCACTAATTAATAGTCAAAAATTCCTTGTGAAGTAGGTCATACTGGTATTATTAAAGGTGGGTGAATGAATGGGTTGGTCCGTTGGTATTTTTAAAAGAAGTTTATCTTTTTTTGGTTGTGCACGATCCCCAAGCAGCTTATGATCTCCTTGGATTTATCTGTGATTTGAAATTACTCAGGGAATCATTTCAACAGATAATCCTTGCCCCATCAACCATGAATGAGCTGTTCATTGTCCGTAGTTAGTTACCTCTGATAGGACAATTAGGTCACATGGTACCATTTCTGGTAGCTGATTGGAGCTGAAATAGGAGACGGAAGAGGCTTGGTGCCTGGGAAAGAACTGGCGGTGAGGAAAGGGCAAGAAGAGGAGAAGGAGCATGAAGGGGAGAAGATAGAGCTGAGGCCCACTGGCAGCATAGGGCAGGCTTGCACAGCTGCTGCCCATGGCCGTACTTGTTCTGTGGATTAAGGTCTCCGACACCGTCAATACAGCTTCATACAGGAAAGTTAAAGGAAAGGGACATAAGGGAGAAGAGTAGAGACAGTGGTCACTAGAATAAAAGACTTTACGCCATTCAGAAGCAGCCTTAAAGTTAGTCACAGTCAGGCACAGCTGTGTGACGACCAAGAGTCCAGAGAGGAGACTCCCAATTTAAAAAAGGTTTCTGAGAAATACAACCGCAGAAAAACACATTGACCAAATGTTTCTGAAGTCCGCTGAGTTTTAGGGGTGTATGTCAGGGTAGAATTCAACCCACTGCCTTTAAGTATTAATCTCTGAACTGAAGGGAATCTGCACATCTCCAATGAGTAGCCTTCCCTGCCTGTGAGCTCACCAACATACCTGCCTGGCGGCTTGAGAAGGCAAAGACAATGATGTCATCAAAGGTCCAGGTGTAGTCCTGGTGTGGGGGGTAAAACATCAGCTTGTCTGAGGCCTCTTTCCTCAGGTCAATGAGGAATGTGGAGTGAACCATCGGGACAGCAAAACAGCCCAACCTCTTCCATTCCCTGATCGGGGCATAATCCGGTGTCTTTCTGTAATAGCCCTGAAATGCGAAGAGCCAGCACTTTATTACCATGAGACATTTCAAATGACTAGCCTACTGACTCTTTTCAGTAGAGCTTGACCAGTGCCAAAATCCCAGGTCCTCTCATTCCCAATTTTTGGGGCTGTTTGATATCTGCACTTGGAACTGAATTTCCCAAATTGCCCCACTCTTTCTTATGGGCTGACCCAAACCCCTGGGTACAAGTACCCCCAAACCTTACAGCATGACCCCATCTTCCCTTTTCAGCAGCTAATGGAGACCTAAGCTGTACTACTGCAAAGCTCCTTGGCGGCAAAGCTTCAAAGCCAGCCTGGCCAGGTGTTACTCCCTGACTCTCTAAACCCTACATTTGCACACACATCTCCAAGACTAATCCTGCAAAGTGCTGAGCACCCTCAACTTCCACTGAGGTCAATGGGAGAGGAGGGTACTGAGCAGCTCACAGTATCAGGCCCTCACATAATTACGGCAATCAAATCCCCTTTCTGCTCCAGGGCTGTCAGGCAGACACAACACTGGTCTTGAAACTGCATCCGTTGAAGTCTATGGGAATTTTCTCATTGTCTCAATAGCAACTAGAACAGGCCCTTTGTCAACAATGGGACAGATTCCTCCCACTAGAAACTGGGTGGGTTCAATTTGTCTTCTTCCTGAATCTCTGGGCTAGCTGTGCCAGAGGGTGGATTCACACCAGGGCAGAACAGCTTTAATGTCCACTTGGGATTCCAGGGGGTTCCACCAAAGGGGTTTGCCTAGGACAGATGCTTGATCAGCATGTTACTTGTGTCTGCCTCCCAGGTGGACCTTCCATCAGTGTGGGCTCACAACCTGGGTTGTGGTGGCTTAAATCTGGCCTTTGCCCATGTAATGCTACTAATACAATCAGTGATGGAAATAACAACCTAATACTCAGGCTGAGGCAGTCCTAATACATTCATCAGATGTCTGAACAATGACAAGGACTGGCGTGGATCCATAGCAAATTCTGGTCTTCTTAAAATAAAATAATAATCATAAAATAAACAACAACAATCCTAATTCCTGAATGTTCCACAAGTATCCCAGCAAACAGACGTAAGTTGAGCAAACATCTTTCAGTGCCTTTTCTCTCTCTGTTTCCATGTAAGTTGTGCATCATCAGGAAAGGCTCCAGCTTGTCAGTTTTGCTGCCAAACCTTCCAACAGTTATTTTCCTGAGAAGTAGATGTTGAGCTCTCCAGCTCGGTGTTTGGATTGCTACTGTTGCTCTGCACTGTTGCTGCTGCTGCACCCTGCTTTTCAATGCTTGTTCTAGCCGCTATTCCTGCACTAGTCCCCAGAAGAAAACGGACCAGGAGGAGTGTGAAACCATTGGGCTAGAAGTGCAAAACTAGGAGTGGTCAGAAAAAAAAAAAGTGGATGTTTTGTTTTCACTCTAACCATTATTTACCAGGAAGTCTGTAGATCATATTTTCATCTTGTTTTTCTTTTCTTTACTGTCTTTTCTTAGCTAACACCAATAATGATGGAAAACTGGAAACTTGTTACCAGAGTTGTAGAATTCTGTGTCAAATCCTCTGCTGGTGGAAACTGGCTGTGATCTATTAAAGTCGACCGAGCAATGCTGATTTATGTCAGCTGTGAATCTGACCCCTTCTTTCTGAAGGCTTAAAAGGATGCTACCACCAGGATTCTCATACATTTTTAAACTTTCTTTATCCATATGTTTACTAATAACAATTCCTAATAACAAACTCAAGAACTGAAGAAGTTTAGGATGCTGTCCTGCAATTTTTTACTTACATGAGTAGTCTTTAGTCTGGCCTGTAATCCCAGTGATGTCATTGGTAGAATAAGGAGTTACAAAATTGGCCACAGAGTAAGGAAGTTCTTTCTACACTTCTTTTCCCTGTAGCGCCAATAAAATTAATAATGAATTTCTGGATTGCTCTTCAAAATATTAAAACAAAGAGTTGGGTCAGGGCAAGACTATAGAATTGGAAATATTTATATGTATGAGTCAGAGCAATTAAGGAACCTGAAATTAAATTATTTTCTCTGAATCTGAAGATGTTTCTGTTTAATTAATTCTCTTGCAAAACTCATTTATGGATAAGGAGACATTTATCAACTTTGGAATCTCTCAATCTCATTATGGCCCTAAAAATATAATAATTTCTAGAGTGTGCAATATTTTTGTTAGTAATATATACCAAAGTATAGATAGGGACTAAATTATTAGGAGTGCCATGAACAAAACAGGGCTTGAGTCTCCTCTCTAAATCAGTTTCTGGAATACTGCACTGTACAAATCTGGTCGAAGCGCAAGGAGAAATGCTCACACAATGGAGTAGTGTATGGAGAAGAGTAAATTCTTAGTTGATTTGTGCCAGAATACTGGAAAACCCAGGCTAAAATTATGTATCCGTGGTATTTAATTTCATTCAGATTACACAGAACATAGGGAATCACCTCCCATAGACATCAGTGCAACTGTGGGTATACTGGTATGTTCTTACGTACTTGGTAGGATTGGGCCATTACACATTATTTTTTGGTTACAAACAGCCTCACTCATAAAACATGCTCAGTCTCCTCAGGATTTAGCCTTTTCTAAGGAGGAGCCCCAGCTAAGGAAACAGGCCCCAGAAATTTGCTTGTGCTCTACATCTAGGCTATACGCCACTTTGCTCACTGCCATCATTTGATGATAACACAAAACCAGCACCTCAAAATGTTGATTGCATTGAACATTGTAACGTCCACTTGGGGTCAGCTCCAAGAACCCCAGGGAGCAGCAGCCAAGTTCTCTGATGTCTACAATAATGGATGGCTGCTGAGTTAACTCTGCTCCTGTCTCTCTATTTCCTTCATATCAGCCCCACCTGCCTCTGCAGGCCTTCATGCTCCTGTATGATTAATGAGAACTCTTCCCCCACCCTCCCACACACACCTGCTTATTAATCCTCTGAGATCCCAGCCCTTCAGGAGTATTCGAAGAGCCACCGATTCCCACGTGAATAAAAACCCTCATAATCCCCAACCACATCCCCACCCACCCCAATTGTCCTCTGCCTGCCATGCCAAGACTCTAATGGCTTTTGCAGCTGGTTGACCCCATGCTGCTCCCCACAATGAAGCAGGAGAGCAGGACCCAGCAACAGAAGGAGGTGGGGCAAGGCTCAGAGGCAGAGGAAGGAGGAAAGGTTCCAAGCCAGAGAGCGTCAGAGCAGAAGCTTAGGAGAGGATTCCCTAAAAGTTTTCCCTCCCCCATTTATTCCCAGGATCCTGAAAAGACCGAAGCTTCCCCTGATTTACCTCCAGTGTCTCCTACTGTAATGAGGTTTGCAACTCTGCCTCTGAGGAAGGAGCAAGCTTAGGTGGCTGCCTAATGCTCAAATCAGCCTGATTTGCATCACAGGTGGAGCAGCATCCCTTCAGAATAGAGAGCAGTCTGCACTGCAAGGCAGCTTAGGAGGACAGCAAAATTGACGTGGGCCCCACAGCATCACAGGCAAATGTGGGGTGAGTGGAGCCTTGTTGTAATAACTCGGCCAAACGTGGTGTGAGCAGAGCCCTATTGTAATAACAGGGCCTCCAAATTTACCCTAATAGTGAGTTTACTGTCAAAAGGATGCAAAAGTTCTTAAGACATCACAACAACCTATAACAACAAATGTTGATGGGAAAATGTATGAAAACCAGAGAGAGAGAGAGAGAGAGAGAGACTAAATTAGTCCAGACAAAAAGGGCCTTCTCATATGGTTTATGGACTGTGTTAAAATCATGCTCGGTAGAAACATAAGATGTGGAACCAGAAATTAATGAACCAAAATTGGCATGTCTGAAACTAGACCTAATTGGTGGACAAAATAATAAGGAGATGGACTATTCCACCCAACGCTCCCTTTTTGGGTCTTTAAAGAAAGAGACTTTGGGGGGGAGACTACGAAAGAAGAGATGGCAGCTACTGGAGTGACTGTCACCATCATGGCTGCCAACCCCACCGTTTCCCAGATCCCCGGGTCTCCATCACTTTGATCCTGAGAGATGTCGTGACCAGACCAAACTAAAGAGAGAGGGAGCCAGACAACATCACCACTTTTACCAGCTCCAGCTGAATCCTAGATACCACCTGGGATGAAATGGGATTGGACTTTAACTGCAGCAGCAACAACAGCAGCAGCAGCAGCAGCAGAATCTCCATCTCAGCTCAACTAACTTCTTCTCTTTTCCTCAAAAGGACAGTTATCATCATCTTTGATACCATCTGTAAGGGTGTGGACTCACCCCTGCGGCACCTCCTGCTGGTCTCTGTTGGGAATTAGCTCTGCCAGCCTTGGAGCGCCCTCTGCAGGCCTGTGATCCGCCTTGCCGCTGGCCCCGTGTCCCTCCCAGGACCCCGGTGCCCCTTTTCTCTGGGTGCTGCCCCCTGGCAGTAACCCCTCAGTCTTAGGATCTCCCCTCCCCAGGGAACTCCCATCCACTATCCCCACCTCGCCTCAGTATCCGGCTACTGCCAGTCATTGTCTAGCCCCCACGCCCTGGGGCAGACTGCAGTATCAGCCCACTCATCACCGGCAAGGTTGGGTTTGGACCTGCTGCCTTTGCCTACCCCTGGGCTGCCCTCTGCAACCCCCAGTACCTGTTGGCCTTATGCTAGGCCGCAGCCTGGGGCTTTCCAGGCTGGAGCTCCCCAGCTCCTCTGCCTTTCCCCAGCCCTGTTCCACTCAGGTACCCTGTCTCTAGCTCCCTGCAGCCAGGCCCTTCGCTCTCTGAATACAGAGAGAGAGTTCTTCTGGGCCTCTGGCTCACAGACTTTTATAGGGACCAGCTGGGCCTGATTGGGGCATAGCCCAGCTGTGACTACTTCCCCAATCAGCCTAACTTTTCCCTGCCACAGCCCTCTCCCTGGCTGTTTTAAGCCCTTCAGGGCAGGAGCGGGGTAACCACCCCGCTACACCATCTAAGACAGCGAGAGGGTAATCCGCTGGAGGGCTGTCAGTTTGGTTACATTTGTATGGCTGCCCGCAGCTCCCAGTGGCCATGGTTCACCATTCCCGGCCAATGGAAGCTGCGGGAAGCGGCATGGGCCGCAGGGACATGCTGGTCACCACTTCCCACAGCTCCTATTGGCCAGGAACAGTGAACTGCAGCCACTGGGAGCTGCGGGTAGCCGTGCAAATGTAAACAAACTGTCTTGCGGCCTGCCAGTTGATTACGCTGAAGGGCCATGTGCGGCCTGTGGGCCACAGGTTACCCACCACTGATGTAAGAGATGGTCAAACCAGGGTGGGGGGGTTCCTTTTAAAACTCTCTCCAGCTCAAGGGAAAGGGAACAAGGGTTGTTGTTAAAATGAAAGCCTCACTGAACACTTTGCATTTCAACTGCTTTAACTGTTTTTCCTTCTTTTTTGTATTTTTAATAGACAGGATTTTTAATGGTGTGTTTGCTGAGATCACTGTAGACCAAACACCGAATCTTGTTTAACACTGTTTAACCCTGGACAGTAACTGGGTTATGTTAACATCCTTGGGCCCCTATATTCCACCTAAATTAATACAACACCCCAGAGAAAGCTCACACATGAGGCAGCCCCCGACGCTGTTCACTAACCCCATTGAAAACGTGACTTGCCTGAGGGGTGATACCACACCAGAAATTAGAATAGAGAGAGCGAGACTCCAGCATTGGTGCCACCACGGTCTTGTTCTCTGCTATCATCAGGTTCAGGGTCTCTGGATTGGTGAGCAAGTTATCTGCGTCTACAAACTAGAGAAGGAAAAGGGAGAAAGGACTTTTTCAACACCAGATAAAGTACCGGTAATAAACTTTTACAATGTTCCTTCCTAGGAGAGGCGGTGGTTGAATGGCTCACGAGATTAGCAATGGGCTAGAGACACTTTTGCCTCTAAGTCACTGGTCTGAATCCAACCTGGGTTGACAGTCACTTTAGTTGTTACCATCTGATGGCTACTGAGAGCCCATGTGAAAGGAGTTGATGGGCTCGGTCTATTTCCCAGTGGACAAGCGTCCACTATAAAAATACCACATCTAGCAGTGGCACTAATTAGCAGCTTCTGTGGAAAGGCCACTGAATGGGAAGAGAGACTGAACTTGCTTCTTCTCCTAAAGGAGATCATGAGGGAGGCTTGCACTGCCAGTGCCCACGCTGGATGTTATGTGGAGAGACAGCAGCAGTGGCTCCTCAGAACAGGCACTCCCCACCCGTTTGGAGTCCGATACAGAAAGACTGTTGATCACTGCTGTAAAGTGGCTCGGATCCCACCCTTCCATGCTGTTCTGCCAAACTTCTTTCTGATGTCACCAAACTTCACTGATAGCCAGCAGGATTCTAAAAAGGGCACCTATCACCAGCAGGACTACATTCACTGGCAAACATAGTCCAGTCTCTGTGAGTGGATCCCTGGGCACATGCTGAGTCCCATTGTACTCAGCGGGGCTCTGCACATAGATCTAATTGCAATGCTGGGGCCTCACACACACAGTCTGTTGCTGATCAGATCAGCTGATTCCACAGGTGTTTTTCAAGCCGAATTCAGAGCAAACAAAGAGCTCTTCTTTTAGAAGGGAGGAACTTTTGGCAGACATTTGTGGGACTGATCAGAGCTCAGAGATGGTTTGTTTCTGCCCACTTCCCCCACTCCAAGCATGGCTGCACAATGACTGCCTGAAAATGTTCTGCCCAACTGCAGTTAATAAACCAAACCTCTCTTTTACCATGATGTAGTCTGACCACTTTTCTCTTGCAGTTCGCAGAGCTGCCTGCCTGAGTTTCATCACATGGGTAAACCTGGAGCTCGGCCAGTGTTTTGGCCCAATTTCATCGGGGTAAGACCTATGAAAGAAAAACAAACAGTTACTGCCTCCTGGCTCTGTCCATGCTGCAGCACCCCTGGTCATTACATTTCCCTTCTGACTTCAGCATAAAAGGAAAACAGACAGTCACCTCAACTGACCCAGGCGGTAGGAGAGCAGAAATGAAAAGGCAGGTTCTGAGGAAAAGTTTATTCCTGGAGTTTGTACACAAGGCTCTACAGAACACACCGTGCTACAGCATTTCCTGCCTCACACGTGGCTACGGCGAAAAAGGGGTGATGTCAAAAACAGCTTCTCATTCAGTAGGCCAGATTCTCTGCTGGTGTAAACCAGTGTCATTCCACTGAAGTCAGTGCAATCATGTTGATTTATACCAGCTGAGGATCTGACCTCATATAGCTACTCCCTGCTAGATATTAAGAGTCACATCTGTTCACATTACTCCCCTACACCCAGCAGAGCCAGCACAGCTCATGGAGAGTAATCTGGATTCTTTCATGGCTTGTACATCATTAGCCATTGTTACATAAGGCCCAATCCCGACAAACTAACACTTAACGCTAAACTTAATGGGACTAATCTTGTGAGTCAAGTTACACATGTGCTTAATGGTTTTGAGGCTTGGAGTTTGTGTTCTGATAGCAGAATCTTCATTACTGATGAGGATGTGGGAGAAAGAAAGAAACCAAGGGCCAGATCCTCAGCTGATATAAACGGATCAGACTCCACTGATCTCAACGGAGTTGTGCCAATTTACAACAGTTGAGGAGCTGGCTCTGAAAAATTCATATTCACTAAAAAGCAAAGTTTTTTTTACAAAACCTAAAGGAGAAAGTTTCCAAGATTAAAATTAAAAAAGTCCAGTGGAAAGAGGATTGTTATTGAAAATTAAGCAAACATTGCCCTGCAAGATTTGCAAGACAAACACTAGAGCACTATGTTGTCGAATAAGACCCTGAATGCGAAAGTGATTGCATACAAATGTCCAACCTGGGAGAAATGAAAAAAAGTTAAAAAAAAAAAAAACAGCACAAAGGATGGAAATTAAATTATATTTTTAAAATCCTCTCACTTTCATAATCTGAAATCTTGTTAATAGGTGAAGATTTTTGTTCTTTAATATGGGTGTCAAAAAAGGTAGGACAAAAAGTAAAGGCAAGTAGTAATGGCTTTAGTCTGCAGCAAGGGAGATTTAGGTTAGATATTAGGAAAAACTTTCTAACTCTAAGGTTAGTTAAGCTCTGGAATAGGTTTCCAAGAGAGGTTATAGAATCTCCATCATTGGAGGCTCTTAAGAACAGGTTGGACAAACACCTGTCAAGGATGGTCTGTGTTTATGTGTTTCTGCCTCAGTGCAGGGGCTTGGACCAGATGACCTCTCGAGGTCCTTTCCTGCACTACATTTCTATGATCTTCTTTAAACTCAACAGTGTCCCTTTAAGTATCGACTTAAGTACTATGGCGGAGAATGGTTTGGAAGAGTCATCTGAGGGAAGGGATCAGAAGGAGACCCCATCGACCGGAAGACATGGAATGCATTGTCCTAGGGATGGGGGTTCCATGACCACCAATCCCAAGAGGAGGAGACAGGTGGTGGTGGTCGGGGACTCCCTCCTAAGAGGGAAAGAGTCATCTATCTGCCGTCCAGACCAGGAAACTTGAGAACTGTGCTGCTTGCCTGGAGCTAGAATTCAGGATCTGATGGAATGTCTGCTGAGACTGATCAAACCCTCGGACCGCTACCCCTTCCTACTTCTCCATGTAGGCACCAATGATACTGCCAAGAGTGACCTTAAGTGGGTCACAGCAGACTATGTGGCTCTGGGAAGAAGGATAAAGGAGTTTGAGGCACAAGTCGTGTTCTCATCCATCCTCCCTGTTGAAGGAAAAGGCCCAGGTAGGGACCATCGAATTGTGGAGGTAAATGTGTGGTTACGCGGGTGATGTCGGAGAAAGGGCTTTGGATTCTTCGACCATGCGATGTTGTTCCAGGAAGAAGGATTGCTAGGAAGAGATGGAATCCACCTAACGAAGAGAGGGAAGAGCGTCTTCTCAGGCAGGCTTGCTAACCTAGTGAGGAGGACTTCAAATTAGGTTCACCGGGGGATGGTGACCTAAGCCCGGAGGTAAGTGGGGAAGTGGAATACTGGGAGGAAACAAGGAGAAGGGTGCAACAGGGGAGGCATCCTGATTCATACTGAGAAAGTAGGGCAATCAGCTGGTTATCTTAGGTGCCTGTACACGAACGCAAGAAGCCTGGGAAAGAAGCAGGAAGAATTGGAAGTCCTGGCACAATCAAGGAACTATGATGTGATTGGAATAAGAGTTGGTGTGGTAACTCACATGACTGGAGCACTGTCATGGATGGGTATAAACTGTTCAGGAAGGACAGGCATGGGAGAAAAGATGGAGGAGTTTTGCTGTATGTAAGGGAGCAGTATGATTACTCAGAGCTCCAGTATGAAACTGGAGAAAAGCCTGTTGAGAGTCTTTGGGTTAAGTTTAGAGGTGAGAGCAACAAGGGTGATGTCGTGGTGGGCGTCTGCTATAGACCACCAGACCAGGAGGATGAGGTAGACGAGGCTTTTTTCAGACAACAGAAGTTTCCAAATGACATGGGGGACTTCAATCACCCTGACATCTGCTGGGAGAGCAATACAGCAGTGCACAGACAATCCAGGAAGTTTTTGGAGAGCGTTGGAGACAACTTCCTGGAGCAAGTGCTGGAGGAACCAACTAGGGGCCGTGCTCCTCTTGACCTGCTGCTCACAAACAGGGAAGAATTGGTAGGGGAAGTAGAAGAGGGTGGTAACCTGGGCAGTAGGGATCAAGAGATGGTCAAGTTCAGGATCTTGACAAAAGGAAGAAAGGAGAGCAGCAGAATACGGACCCTGGCCTTCAGAAAAGCAGATTTTGACTCCCTCAGGGAACTGATGGGCAGGATCCCCTGGGAGGCTAATATGAGGAGGAAAGGAGTCCAGGAGAGCTGGCTGTATTTTAAAGAAGCCTTATTGAGGGCGCAGGAACAAACCATCCCGATGTGCAGAAAGAATAGCAAATATGTCAGGTGACCAGCTTGGCTTAACAGAGAAATCTTCGGTGAGCTTAAACACAAAAAGGAAGCTTACAAGAAGTGGAAACTTGGACAGATGAATAGGGAGGAGTATAAAAATATTGATCGAGCATACAGGGGTATAATCAGGAAGGCCAAGGCACAATTGGAGTTGCAGCTAGCAAGGGATGTGAAGGGTAACAAGAAGGGTTTCTACAGGTATGTTAGCAACAAGAAGAAGGTCAGGGAAAGTGTGGGATCTTTACTGAATGGGGGAGGCAACCTACTGACAGATGATGTGGAAAAAGCTGAAGTACTCAATGCTTTTTTTGCCTCAGTCTTCACAGACAAGGTCAGTTCCCAGACTGCTGCACTGGGCAGCACAATATGGGCAGGAGGTGAGCAGCCTTCAGTGGTGAAAGAACAGGTGAAGGACTATTTAGAAAAGCTGGACATGCACAAGTCCATGGGTCCTGAACTAATGCATCCGAGGGTGCTGTGGGAGTTGGCTGATGTGATTGCAGAGCCATTGGCCATTATCTTTGAAAACTCATGCCGATGGGGGGAGGTCCCGGATGACTGGAAAAAGGCTAATGTAGTGCCCATCTTTAAAAAAGGGAAGAAGGAGAATCCAGGGAACTACAGACCGATCAGCCTCACCTCAGTCCCTGGAAAAATCATGGAGCAGGTCCTCAAGGAATCCATTTTGAAGCACTTGGAGGAGAGGAAGGTGATTAGGAACAGTCAACATGAATTCACCAAGGGCAAGTCAATCCTGACCAATCTGATTGCCTTCTATGATGAGATAACTGGCTCTGTGGATATGGGTAAAGCGGGAGACATGATACATCTTGACTTTGGCAAAGCTTTTGATATGGTCTCCCATAGTATTCTTGCTAGCAAGTTAAAAAACTATGGATTGGATGAATGGACTATAAGGTGGATAGAAAGTTGGCTAGAT
>NW_020664562.1:2340970-2384726 GCF_002925995.2 Terrapene triunguis
GGGTTCAACGGGTAGTGATCAACGGCTTGATGTCTAACTGGCAGCCTGTATCAAGTGGAGTGCCCCAGGGGTCGGTCCTGGGGCCGATTTTGTTCAACATCTTCATTAATGATCTGGATGCTGGGATGGATTGCACCCTCAGCAAGTTCGCAGATGACACTAAGATGGGGGGAGAAGTAGATATGCTGGTGGGTAGGGATAGGGTTCAGAGTGACCTAGACAAATTAGAGGATTGGGCCAAAAGAAATCTGATGAGGTTCAACATGGACAAGTACAGAGTCCTGCACTTAGGACAGAAGAATCCCATGCGCTGCTACAAGCTGGGGACCGACTGGCTAAGCGGCAGTTCTGCAGAAAAAGACCTGGGGATTACAGTGGACAAGAAGCTGGATATGAGTCAACAGTGTGCCCTTGTTGCCAAGAAGGCTAACGGCATATTGGGCTGCATTATTAGGAGCACTGCCAGCAGATCGAGGGAAGTGATTATTCCCCTCTATTTGGCACTGGTGAGGCCACATCTGGAGTATTGTGTCCAGTTTTGGGCCTCCCACTACAGAAAGGATGTGGATAAATTGTAGAGATTCCAGCGGAGGGCAACCAAAATGGTTAGGGGGCTGGGGCACATGACTTATGAAGAGAGGCTGAGGGAACTGGTCTTATTTAGTCTGCAGAAAAGAAGAGTGAGGGGGGATTTGATAGCAGCCTTTAATTCATTGTACCTTTCAGGAAGATTTTTTGGGTGTGCAAGGAAGGCAGGCTCACATGGGAAATGACTGAATAGAACTGCTTTCTGCTGATAGGTCCCCATCTGGCAAAGTCCTTAACTTTAAACACATGAGTATTCCCACTGAAGTTAAAGATGTGCTCTAGTGCTTTGCTGAGACAGGGCCTTAAAGAATCTGAGTGTAAATCCTGCAACAATCATTTGTTTAAACCACCATTGGTTTAAAGATTTCTATAATCTTGATATTGAAACCCCCAAACCGTTTAGGAAATCACTGGCCATGATACTCACTGAGGCTCCTCCATAGGCCTCCACTCCACATAATGATACAGTTTTTGCACATTCTTCAGCCACTCTCTGAGGATCTCTGTGGTGTTATCAACGTTATGGTCAGTGGCTGCCCTGGAGAAATAAGGGCACAAAGAATCCCATTAATGTAGCATCTGAATAACAGACACAGACTGGACAGGGTAGGACCAGATTCTTTCTCGACAAAGAAATGCCCTCAAATGGGCGGACATACATTGTGTATAAATAGTAAAGTGCACCTGTATGCTGACTGGCACCCCTGGAACTTTCCTCCTGTCCTAGCCTAGGGCAGAGTAGGCCTGCCAGGAGCTCATATACTCTGCACTGGAAGTGTGTGTATAGTTCCAAATCCTGGTAAGAGACATACACACAAATCCATTCAACCCCCCCTTAGGATTCGCCTCGTGGGATTCTCTCTGCAGCACCTGTCCGGGTATGTCTACACTGCAATTAAAAACTGCCAGCTGGCCCGGGCTAAAAGCTCGGATTCAGGAGCTGTTTAATTGCAGTGTAGATATTAGTGCTCAGGCTTGAGCCCTGGATCTAGGACCCTGTAAAGTGGGAGGGTCCCGGAGCTCAGGAGTCCATAGGAGAAGGCCCGCGGCTTCTTCAACTGTTTCTGCCACCCGCTTTTCTGAGGTTGAATGTGTGCACTCGTGTTGTAAGAATCGGGTATAAAATAGCCCCAACTGAAATCAAATCTCAGCAGGGTAGATTCAGCCCTTCATGCTCCCTAAGCTGAGCACCACTTCCCTATTGCTCTATTTCCAATGCAATTTACTATGATTGGGACTTTTGCAGGAAACCTTACAGACTGGAGTCCTGACAGATTCACAGTAACATTAAGGATCCCACAGCACTTTTCCTAAGAGCTGGGATTTGCCCATTGGCATTGGACAAAATATTCCCTATCCTCACAGCCATGCAGCGTGCTGAGTACTACCATGGTCCCAGAGACAGACACATTTCAGTGGCACTGTATGGGGCAGATCCTCAGTTGTATAACATAGCATAGCTCCATGGACTTCACCCTGCTGAACCTGCTAAGGATCTGCGCCCTCTGTATTTAATTTATGCAGCGCTTTGAGATCTTTCAGGACAAGGTCTTAGGTATTTTTTCTTACAATATTATATGACCTTATGAGACACAAACAAGGTCTGATTCTCCTCTTGTTTACACTGGTTCCATATCAGTGAAGCTTTTGTCTCCAGGGAATTTACCTGGTTTAGTGAGAGGAAAATCAAGCTGGAAAAGAATTAAATAGCTTCAGGACAGAAAGAAAGAAGTAGCCCAGTGCCAATCCTAGGAGTCTTATTGGTGCTCCTGGTTTCCTTCAATGAATATAAAAAGCCACGGCCTGTAACAGAAGACAGCAGTGGTTTTAGCCAGCTGCACCAATAACTTCAAGGGTTGTCTAACATTTACAATCCACATCCCTAAAATATCAGGGCACTCTTTTTAGTGGCCCTGCATTAGCAATCATTTGTGTTGCAGTAGCACTTAGGAGCCCCAGTCGTGGGACAGGCCCCCATTGTGGTAGGCGCTGTATAGACATAGAACAAAAAGACATGCCTTCCCCTAAGAGCTTCCAAGTGTGCCTCCCTTCACATTTTACAAGGTCCTAGTTAGTCCTGATGACAGGGGAGGTTTTCAAGGGAGAGTTAGGCACACAATATGGTCAAGACAGGTTGTGTAGGTACCTAACTCCCCTTTGTGCCTTTGACAATATCCCCCAATTTTTCTATCCTGCTGAGTACATAGAAGGGAGAAGAAGAGGGTTTGACTGTAGTTTGGAGAGGGGAGTTGAAGCTCTGGCTTTGGTGTCGGGCCAGCCCCTTTACTACCGTGGGGCTGCTCTCTCACTTCACGCCAAAGCCGAGTGTGGACTCTTTCTCCACTCAGCCCTGAGAACTACACAACCCCAAAATGTCAGCAGTATTGACGTTCACGGGGAGAGCAAAGCGAAGGAAGTAGGAAGAGATCGAGATAGTCATTAACAAAGGAAAAGCAATTTCCTTTAAAAAAATTAATATGAGGGAACGTTCCCTTTCCCAGCTGTTGATATACAGACATGAGGTCTGTTCTTGGAGGCTGGAAAAGCAGCTCCCCTAGGAAATAAATGCTGGCTAGCTGAACAGACGTCCTTATGGGTTAAGCAGACAGACACATAGGCTGTGTTTTACAGAGTTACAGCAACTCCCCCGTTAGCATCTAATTCACACTTATATCAATAGTGCCTCCTTGCTTGCTCCAGTCCAAGTGTGGAGACAGAAGTCTGCTCATACTGTCTGTTAGTGTAGGGATGCAACTATAGGGGCCTATGGAGTTCTACAATGAGCTCCATAACTGTCCTCATTTTTGAGAGAGGCGCAGCGCACACAGACCACATGTTCAGCATGCAGTGCTCCGTGTTGTGCCACACTAATTGCTGGAGTCTTTCATAAAACATTGCGATCAACACAAACACCAGTTTATGTGACAAAAATGTATTTGTGATCTCAGTCCAGTTCTACTGGACAAGCGTCCTCTTCACAAAAGCCTCCATAAAAAGCTGCACTAGCTGGCACTCGCCAAAGGGAGGCTGAGGGGTGAAATGAAATGGAAGCTGGTGGAATGGCTAGGTCATCAGAGAGGTCACTAGAGGGAAGCCTGCATAGCTGTAGCCTATGCTGTACCTACTCTATGGGTTAGGGACTAAATCCTGTTCCCATTGGAGTTTTGCCAGTGACTTCACGGAGACAAGGATTTGGCTCAGATAAAGGATTTCAGTCTCCAGGTGTGTCCACCCAGTGGCATTTATAAGCCTTAAACTCTCAAACACAACAAAGTTAGTCACTTCTTGGATCACACATGCTCGGTGACTAGCAATTTGGCAAACCTTTACTTTTTCCAATTTAGAGCTTTAAAAATAGGCCATTCCCAACAGCTATTTTTGTTATTGTTCTCAGAACTATTTACCTTTAACACCATTAAAAGTCAGCATTCACCCATTGTTTCCACACAGTGGTATCTTACCACAGCAGTATGCATCCGTCCTTGGGATAAGAAGTGACTGTGGTGTCTCCAATATCTCTGTCTGGAAACAGTGGGGAAATCTTGACTATTTTATGACAACCACTGCATAAAAACCAAACCACCAACACCAAAAACCAAACAAAACATCAACACAGGTTTCTACATAAGTTTCCCTTATAAACTCTGCTTTTCTGTAATCACACGAACAATCTCTGCCACAATCACCTTTTAGGGGAGAATGGGACATCGAGTAGGTTGCAGATTGGTAATACAATCCAGAGCTTTTTAACCTCAGCTCTCCAATTCTAATTTAGAGGTTACTCTCCCATTGTTTCCCGTGGCATAAGGGAAAGGAGTCTGATAGTCTCAGTCCAATTCGAATAGCACAGAGGTGTCCACATCACGAAAAACACCACCATCATTTGCTTCCTAACTGGCTGTCTGAGGTGGTGCACTGAATGGCCATGGAGAATGGTCTATACTCTCCCCTACAGAAACAGTTGCTGCCAGAAGGGGGTTGAGGCACATTGACAGGGCAATTTGTGAAAAGCGTATGCTGTACTTGGTCTGTCTGAACAAACATGGACTAATTTACTAGAATGCTCTGTGGTGGTGCAGGGATAAATGCAAGTGACAGAGGACTCATTGTGAGGATGCACAGTTTCACACTAGCCAGTCCTGATGCTTCAGTTACACACAATATTCTCCACTGTAAAGGAGCCTTCTTTGTGCTCAAACTATTGACATTTTAAAACTCATCCTGAATGCAGCTCTGCACTAAACAAGCCTCTTTTGAAAACTGACACTGAGAAAACAGCTTGATTTTTTTTTTAAAGCAGCATTTGCTTGGGCGTATTGGTGTTGCCCTGACCCCAGCTTTCAATGGAGTTTCATGAATGACAGACAACTTCTAAGTTCAAAATTTCAGCACAGTTCACACCCAGTATGTAGACAGCACACAATCCTCATTAAAGTTCAACGGTGACCAGCCATAAGGTCATATTAAGAATGGTGACTGGACTGCCCCCTGCTGGTGTAAAGTAGTAACAACAAAATCAAACCCTACAGACAGCTACAGATCCTAAACCAGGCACCCAGATTCTGCCTGAGTGCTGCATTAAAACAAGTTTTCAGGAATTCCACCAAATTTGCATCCCATGGAGCAGATGGAAAAGTCCCTAACTCCATTGTTAATATGGCCATGCTGGCACAGAGCTATAGTTCCCAGCATACAATGCCCCATCCTGATCCCATTGGTCAGGCTGACAGAGCTGCTTAGCTAGAAATGGAGCACTGCATGCTGGTACCTGTAGTCTGCATGGCTTGCATCACTGTATGAAAGAGTAGAGTGGCCTGGAGCCATGTTGATGAACTCACTGGACCATCTTAGCCATTCCTGTCCTTTGATTTACCTAAACTGTAGTAGAATAACCTATACAATATTGCCAATTCCAGACATTCAAAAATCATGATTTGAGCCCCCCAAAACCATGAGATTGGCTGATAAGCCATGAGATGTTTAAAAAAAAATAAGAAACTTGTTCTTCTGGTTTCTCAGCCTCTAGGGTGCACTCTGGTCATGTTTTCAAGATTTTCTCTGCAACCACGAGGGTTAGAAATTTTCATTTAAAAAAGACAGTAAACTGAGTGACCACAAGCACCGGTCATAAATACCCTACAAACTACTGTAATAATCTTACTACAAAATATGCCTTATGAGATATCATTTGAAAACTAATAACTCACTGATCATTAATATTCTTGGGTGATGTATGGATGCAGTGTGTATTAAGAGTTGTGGATATATGCTGGACTTATTAATAAAGTGTGTTTAAACCAGGCATATGGAGGAAAGTTGGTAAACAGATCTTCCTGAGACAACAGAACGTGTATTTGATTCTCTGACCATCCCGCTCTTCAGGCAGACACAATGAAAGTCCATTTTTACGTACACCTCTACCCCGATATAACGTGACCAGATATAACATGAATTCGGATATAACACGGTAAAGCAGAGCTCCGGGGGGGGGCGGGGCTGTGCACTCCAGTGGATCAAAGCAAGTTCGATATAACATGGTTTCACCTATAACGCAGTAAGATTTTTAGGTAAACAGTGCAGTTAGGTTAATAAGCTGCTTTTGTCTCTTTACAAGAACAAATGAATCTTATTATTTCTCTGAGCTGCCCAGGAGAGAGATAGATATTTGCAGAGCGCATGGTTTTGGGGGAACTCAGGACTGAGAGTGTGTTGGGTCCCCTTGCTGGTTGTAACCAAGCCTGGAGGAAGCCAAAGTGGGGCCATGAGCTGTGGACAGGCAGCTAGAGTGAGAACTGCTGAACCAGGGCTGTCAAGCACACAGACACTTCAGGGTGTGACCTGTAGGCTGGTAGGCTGGTTATGAGAGTCCCAGGCTGGCTGCTACAGCAGCAAAGCATTGTAAGTAGGGCTGTCAAGCAATTAAAAAAATTAATTGCGATTAATCGTGCTGTTAAACAATAATAGAAAACCATTTATTTAAATAATTTTGGATGTTTTCTACATTTTCCAATATAGTGATTTCAATTACAACACAGAATACAAAGTGTACAGTGCTCACTTTATATTTATTTTTATTACAAATATTTGCACTGTAAAAAACAAAAGAAATAGTATTTTTCAATTCACCTAATACAAGTACTATAGCGCAATCTCTTTATAATGAAAGTTGAACTTACAAATGTAGAATTATGTAGAAAAAATAACTATTCAAAAATAAAACAATGTAAAACTTTACAGCCTACAAGTCTACTCAGTCTTATTTCTTGTT
Source organism: Terrapene triunguis (assembly GCF_002925995.2). Classification (NCBI taxonomy): domain Eukaryota; kingdom Metazoa; phylum Chordata; order Testudines; family Emydidae; genus Terrapene; species Terrapene triunguis. The sequence goes on from NW_020664562.1 coordinate 2,347,827, forward strand.
CAGCCAAACAAGCTTGTTTACATTTGCAGGAGATAATGCTGCCTGCTTCTTGTTCACAGTGTCACCTGAAAGTGAGAACAGGAGTTTGCATGGCACTGTTGCAGCCAGCGTCACAAGATATTTACAAGCCAGATGCGCTAAAGATTCTCCACACCTCGTCCCTCACAGATTTTGGAAGGCACCTCAGATTCTTAAACCTTGGGTTGAGTGCTGTAGCTATCTTTAGAAGTCTCACACTGGTACCTTCTTTGCCTTTTGTCAAATCTGCAGCAAAAGTGTTCTTAAAATGAACATGTGCTGAGTCATCATCAGAGACTGCTATAACATGAAATATATGGCAGAATGCAGGTAAAACAGAGCAGAAGACATATAATTATCCCCCAAGGAGTTCAGTCACAAATTTAATTAACGCATTATTTTTTTAACAAGTGTCATCAGCATGGAGGCATGTCCTCTGGAATTGTGGCCAAAGCATGAAGGCACATATGAATGTTTAGCATATCTGGCACGTAAATGCCTTGCAATGCCAGCTACAAAAGTCCCATGTGAACGCCTGTTTTCACTTTCTGGTGTATTGTAAATAAGAAGTGGGCAGCATTATTTCCCGTAAATGTAAACAAACTTGTTTCTCTTAGCGATTGGTTGAACAAGAAGTAGGACTGAGTGGACTTGTAGGCTCTAAAGTTTTGCATGGTTTTGTTTTGAGTGCAGTTATATAACAAAACAAAAAAATCTACATTTGTAAATTGCACTTTCATGATAAAGAGATTGCAATACAGTACTTGTATGATGTGAACTGAAAAATACTATTTCTTTTTGTTTATCATTTTTACAGTGCAAATATTTGTAATAAAAATAATAATATAAAGTGAGCACTGTACACTTTGTATTCTGTGTTGTAATTGAAATCAATATATTTGAAAATATAGAAAAACATCCAAAAATATTTAATAACTTCAATTGGTATTCTATTGTTTAACAGTGAGATTAAAACTAAGATTAATTTTTTTAATCACAATTAATTTTTTTGAGTTAATCGCATGAGTTAACTGCGATTAAGCGACATCCCTAATTGTAAAGCATCCAAGGTTGCAGGGTAAGTGGTGACACAACCCCTCACTGATCTGGATTGCACTCCAAACCATAACACTAAAATTCACGCACAATAATGAAATGGCTCCAGGAGCTGGGGATTGAAGTAAAGCATGAAATACTGGGAGATGTGATCATGGATCTCACAAGAATGGGCAACAGTGCAGAGCAAAGGGAAAAACCCTGGACTACCATTTTCCCCTTTCAAAAGGCTCCCATTGACATAAAGGGTTTTGGATCAGCCCTCAATGCTTTAAGGCTATGGCAGTAACAGGGCTGATGATGCCCTTATTGAAGTCAACGGCAAAACTCCCATTTAGTACAACAGAAACAGGTCCACTCTGACTATGGTAGTTCTGTCCAGTGCACTGAAATCAGACACCTGACAGACAATTCCCTCAATTCAAGTAGTAACATGCTCTGCTTGTGACTATCAATAAGGGTAGAAGTTTTAACATTGAATGTCCTTTCTCTTGAAGGGGTTAAGTCAGGTCATTCACCCTTGCATTAAAAGGGAGATTTTAAAGTCCAAATCTAGATTTGGTTAACAGAAAGGTTTTGTTAAACATTCTCTTACAGGGCTTACAAGTCACAAAAGTGAATCTGATTCTCTACTTTCAGGCCTGGTCCACATGGGAAATGTTACCAGTTACACCAGTACAGTTGTACTGGTATAACTCCCCAACGCAGACACTCTTATCCAATCTGAATGACTTTTTTTCAGTTTAACTAAAACCCCTTCCCAAGAATTGAAATCTAAACCAAAAATGCCGCTCTTACACTCGAATAAGAGTGTCCAGATGGGGAGTTATATCAGCATCAACTATACTGGTTTCAATTTACAACGTAGCTTATACCAATCTAATTTTGCTATATAGTTCAGCCCCCACTGTCCAAGCTAAGTGAAGTACAATCTCCCCATCCAGAAAAACCCCAACCAACCCTAAGTATCACAGATGGTGAAAGTAAGCAAGCCATTTTAAAACTTTCACAGATGTAATTAACGTATTACTGACAGGGGTAAGGAAAATTGCTGCTATAAATACTGCATAGTATTTTTAGCCTGATGTCTCTTTAAACTTAGGTTTTGAGTGTGTTAATTTAGGTTCTGGCAATTCTGTCCCTCTCCCTGCAAAAAAAAAAAAAAGAAGGTATAAAAAATTCCATCAACTTTTCACTCCTTTAGCACCCTATTTTCAATTCTCAAATTATTTACAGTTTATTTACCTCAAGTGTGGTGTTGGAAGAGCACAGGAGAATATTTTGCTGTTTTTCACCACTGCAGGAAAGGTACTGTCGGGCAGAAGGAACACTGTGTGCCTTTTAGCCTCCCAGTTTCCATGCAGCATTGTAACACATGCGGTGGAAAAATCTAACACAAGTGGCCTGCAGTAGTTTTCCTACTGCATTTAAAATTCCCTAACTCTTCACTTGGATAGGCTGGGAGGAAGAGCTTTTACTGATGGTGTTCGCTGTAGTTTTAAAATATTATATTGGAAAGCAGATTAACAACAGTAGGCAACTGATTTTCCAAAATAGAAGAAAATGGTAAGAGCAGCTTCTCTTTCTTTACATGACTGCTTAAAAGATTCTTAGACCTTTTACAGTAAAGATCAAATAGTGGAACAGTTAACCAAAAGCCTGATCCGGCACAAATTACCGGTAAGTCAACTGGCGCTTTACGTTGAGACCCTAGAGCTGTATACAAAAGGCCATTACAGTAGAACCTAAGAGTTACGAACACCAGACTTACGAACTGACCTGTCAACCACACACCTCATTTGGAACCAGAATACACAATCAGGCAGCAGCAGAGACAAAAAAAAAAAAAAAAAGGGTAAATACAGTACAGTACTGCGTTAAACGCAAACTACTAAAAAATAAAAGGAAAGCATTTTTCTTCTGCATAGTAAAGTTTCAAAGCTGTCTTAAGTCAATGTTCAGTTGTAAACTTTTGAAAGAACAACCATAACATTTTGTTCAGAGTTACGAACATTTCAGAGTTACCAACAACCTCCATTCCCAAGGTGTTCCTAACTCTGAGGTTGTACTGTATATTTAATAGAAAGTCTCCATTAACTTCTATGGATTTTGTATCAGGCCCGTAATGAGGTCCTTATGACCTCATGCTGTAGAAGCTAGCAATGGAAAGGCTCCACTCAATCATCTTGTTCATCTCGTAAGAGACTTTGAGCCAGGGATGAAGCGTTTGTGGCAGGTTAGCTGTTGAAATAAAGAGTTATATAGGGTCCTTCCTGTTTGCAATGGAGTACTGAAGAAGGCTACACTTGAAGTGTTTCTCTACATTCTCAGATCTAAGATAGAGAAAACTCTCGGATACATATAGACAAAGTCACTCGCCCAAGTTATGCCCACAAAACTAGTGCACAGCCCCCCTGTATCCACAAATTGTGTATGTGACTGAACAAACTGTCCTTGGCACACACAAATCAGGTAATTCCAGGAGCAAAAGGGTATTTGGATGTGCAGTCACCTAATCTGTTTGCATGCTCAAATCCAGAATTTGCCCTACATCCATTGAGCTTGGGGATTTGGGTAAGCCACTTGGCACAGGTGATCTTAAAAAGCACATGGGACAAATCCTGCCACTCCCGAATGGGTGCACAGTGCCTTCCGGCAGCAGAACCAATGCAGCAGAGGGCAGGAGTTGAGGAGGTGCCATAGAAGGTCTATAACACCTGCATGGCTCAGAGCCCCCCACAGTAGGGACTCTCTGCGATTCTGGAGGAAGGGGAAGGATTTTATAAAACTTGAGAGCAACAAAAATGTTTCATGATTTTATTCAAGCCAACAGTTAAACTAAAGCCAGATTTTTATTCCATTTAAGCATTGCCCTCCACTTCACTAAGATACAGGAGCAGAATGTGGCGCTAACTGTGAATCTGATCTAAAATCCACTGGAGTCAATGGGAGTCTTTCTATTGACTTCAGTGGACTTTGGATCAGTCCCTGTATGCAGAGAGTGAAACCCATGGATATATATATTTTAAGGCAAAAAATACCATTATTATCATTTGGTCTGAGCTCCTGCATAACAAAGGGCAGAGAATTTTACCAGTGATTCCTGAAAACTGACTGGAAACTTTAGCGAAGTATAAAATACTAAAATGAGTGTCACTGATGAAAAGTACATTTGATTTTAAAAATGATTTCAGTTTTAATAATCTATAATGTTATTTGGTAACAGAAGGATTTTTAATATATAATTCTAATTATGATAGTTTAAGATAAACTAACACAGGGTAGGTACAGAGCTAGGTAGCTTCTGCTTCATATGACCTTTTCAAGCTAATGGGGCCTCCAAACAGTTTGGATTATATAGATGGAGCATTTATAGAGGGCCTGATTCATCTTTCACATGAATAATGTCAATCAGGAGTAACTTCACCTGTGTGAGAGGAGAGACAGGTCCAGTGGCTAACACGCTGTCCTGATTAATTTTTGTGTTTATTTCTGGATACACCTAGTCCTCCCAAAAGTAACCAAAAAAAAAAAAAAAGCAACAGAATTCTAATACGAGCCAAATATTAATTTGGTTTTAGAATTCCCATAACAAGTGGTAAGTAAAGAACAGACAAGTCATTTATTCCTGTCTTTTCATTAGGGGTGTGTGACTGCTGCCAGAATTTTTAAAATCCCCAAACAACCAACTGGCACATCTCCCGGCAAACCAAAGACAAATCTTGAGTAGGACACTATAAAGTGGAGAGAAACTAGAAGAGAATTTTTGTTTCCTAAAGGAAGAGATATCAAAACACGGCTAAAACGTCTGAAACCCAGGGAGAAGACTTTTCCAGGAGCAAGCAGAGAATTAACAGGGAGCAACTACTGTAAGTTAGTGAACTCATGCACATTTTTCAGGAATATCAGTGCTATACCACCTTCTACCTAGGGGTCTCAGCACACTACCCAAATAATAACTCTAACAGCACCTAAATGAGGTTTTACAAATGGGAACCCAAAGCCAAGACAGGTTATGTTATTTACACCGTGTCTCACAAGAACTCTGGCAGGGTTGGGAGTAGAATCCAGATCTCCTGATTCCCAGTCCTTTACTTCAGCTACAAAACCATCCTTGCCCAGTGGGGGGAGTAAATAATATTATCAAATGTTGTTTAATCACAATTCCTCTGCTCCCACCACAGTAGCTGACGCATCGGTCTACACAGTAATGCAGCAAGTCAAATGACGTTCACTGCACCTGTCAATGTGAGTAGCAAGGAAAAGTGAGTGAAGTCCAGCTCTGTGGGCTGAATGCCCTTACTCACCAGGCTGTGGAGGGGACTCAGGTAAAGAACAATTCATCTCCTTTAAAATTTGCTTTCTTCTTTGAGAAATCCAGCATTCCTGACTGGTTTGCTAAGACAGCCCAGAATCCATTCTTCTGTGAAGTTACAGATACCATTAGTCCCAGGTTGTCTATGGTGTAGGAGAGAGTGATGCATTAGGGGACACATTCAGCTAGCCAGGTAATGCCAATGGATTTCACAAAATCTATTATTTCACCATTGATTACCTCCTTGCCTAGTGGGTAAGGGCATCAGCCCACAGGCTCCAATTCAGCAAAACATACATGAGTACATGCATAAATTCCATGGAAGTCATGAGATTTAAGCATGTGCTTAACTTTTCGCATGGATTTGAGCATTTTGCTGAATTAAGGCCATAATGCTGAGCATAACTTGGTTTTCATTTTAACTCTTCACCTTTAAGTGTATCCCTTCGGGTCTCAGGAGAATCCTGAAGGAGAGAGAGTTTGGGTCTCAGGTAAATCATAGGGGATTATGTGAATGAAAGATTGTTAGAGCTTTGAGCCAGCAAGGACAGACACACTCCCCAGGCTGGGCAGCTGTACAAGAGTGTAACCTCACAGAAAAGGAATGCAAGTACGTTTCTCCAATAAGCCATGTTTCATGTTCTTCAGCAGCTTCTGGCAGCAGCAAAACGTAGAAACTTAAGAGGCCTTGTAAACAAAAGAGAGCATGATTCATATATTGAAATGCACAGGGGGTTCATTGTTTTATCACAGGTGGAGAAATCTCAGACACTCTTGGCTCTTTCTTTACTATTATTGCACAGATTGTCATAGCAGGAGGTGCATCTGCGGCTGGGATTGGTATAGAGAGAAAGATGAGATTAACTGGCTCCCTAAGAACCATCTCCTTAATATATAACTGGAAAAATACCATCTTAATCTGTAATGAACAATGGCTGAATATAGTAACACTATCTACATCTTAAGGGGGAGTCTCAAACAGCCACTGCAGGCATTGGGCCCCTTCTCTAGAGGGAGCAGGATATGGCCAATGGATCTTCATAGCAGATGCACTGGCCCCTCTCCTGCCCATCCCCCAAATCCTGTCGCAGAGGGACACCACTAGGGTGACCAGATAGCAAGTGTAAAAAATCAGGACAGGGGTGGGGGGTAATAGGTGCCTATATAAGAAAAAGCCCCCAAAATCGGGACTGTTCCTATAAAATCGGGACATCTGGTCACCCTAGATACCACACAGAGATGAGCTATGCACTGGCATGAGGAGCCCCACTATGGCCTCCTCAAATCCTTCCCCTCCTCCATGCAGTGACTTGTTTCTGCTGCAGAGAGAGCCTTCCGGAGCTTGGCCCTACGGATGTTCTTCTTGGGTGTCCATTCCATTTCTCAGAGTACTTTGGTATAAAAGATTTACATTTATTAACAATAGATCCAGGCCAATGTATTCAATGTGATTAAGCTCCGTTGGCACAGGTCACATCTCAGAAACAAACATAACAATGGCATCAATATCCCACAGGTAGCCCATCCAAATGAGGCCTCTGATACTCCCCTCACATCTGCTGTGTACTAGAGGCCAAAAACTGGCTCTCTATGTATTCCCTTTGCGTAAAGGGAATCCCCAGGTGAAAATGAACCATAGGAACATCAGCCACTTCACTCCAGGCCCCTTCCCTTCTGGCTCCAGTCCTCCCGATGTTCTCCATAAACTGCCCCTACATTAGAGACCATCAACATGCAGATAAAATTTGACCCTGGTCCTGAAAACACTTATGTTCATGCTTGACTTCATAGGGATGACTCCTGGGAATAAAGTCAATCACATCTGCAAGTGTTGGGAGGACCAGCGCTTTTGTTGATCTCTGAACCAGTTAACTATGTTAATAAGTCAATAGCTACCTCTATCAAAGCTCTTGAGGGATGGTTTGTTTCCTTTAATGCCTAAATGAGACACTAACCAATAAAACTGCTCAGATGAATAATCAAGTGGAAACAGGCAAGAAGAAATTTGAGGACACTGAAAAGATATTTTTGGCTCTGGAAATTGAACATCTCCTGCACCCAACTCCCATTGATTTTCAGTGGAAATCTCCCCCTAAAATATTAGCAGATGTTCTAATTAAACTAAAGAATACCAAAAAACAGAAAAATCTAGAAAACTTCATTAAAGTTTCTAATCTCCACATATTGGACCTAATCCAAAACCCACGGAAATCCATGGGAGACTTTCCATTGACTCTGCTTTGGATCATGCCCCCTGGACCTTTGGTATTTGGAGAAAGGAGGATCTAACTCATTCCGTTTCTGGTTTTCATATTTTTTGCAAAAGTTTGAATGTTCCCTCCAGCTATCAAAAAAATGTATGTACCTAATGAAAGTTCAACATTTAAATCTATAGATCAGTTTCGTACATCTTATAGTACCACAAGTGTAACATTTAGATTCTCATAATATAAAGTGGGTTTTACAGTTTGTCTGGGAAAAAGGCAGAACAATTATATATACATTCCTGCACACACACATTCTAGATGGCAAGGGGAGGGCAAGCAGTTTCTGCCTGAGACAGAATTTGCTGCGCTTGGTTTTCTGCTTCTGTTTTGTTTCTTTCCTAGTTTAGATTAAAGATCAAAAGCTTTGTACTTGTGATAACTTGTGATCAAAACCTTTTCTTGTTTCTAAAATAAGAAAGATAGTTCAAGTCAACAGGGATATTGGCTTCAATACTGATCCAATAGAACTCTGTTATTCTTTTGATACAGCAGACTGTTACTGAATATCTATTTCAGGATTATCTTTATTTCAATTTGAACAATGATACACCTCTACCCCTATATAACGCTGTCCTTGGGAGACAAAAAATCTTACTGCATTATAGGTGAGACTGCATTATATCGAACTTTCTGATCCGCCGGGGCGTGCACCCCCCCCCCCCCCCCCCCAGCACTGCTTTACCGCATTATATCTGAATTCGTGTTATATCAGGTCACGTTATATCGGGGTAGAGGTATATTTGCTGTACGTAATTAACAGGATGCACCTGAGCTTTGTGTACATTCAATTCTTTCATCAAGATTTTTGTGAGACTCTCTCTAGGCAAAATATTTTTATGAATGGTTTTGATTTTTAAACTGTTTTGCTTTCTATAACAATGTAATCCTAAATCTCATGGGCTATACCAGGGGTAGGCAACCTATGGCACGCATGCCAAAGGCGGCACGCGAGCTGATTTTCAGTGGCACTCACACTGCCCGGGTCCTGGCCACTGGTCAATGGGGGGGGTCTGCAATTTAATTTAATTTTAAATTGAAGCTTCGTAAACATTTTAAAAACCTTATTTACTTTACATACAACAATAGTTTAGTTATATATTATAGACTTATAGAAAGAGACCTTCTAAAAACATTAAAATATATTACTGGCAGGCGAAACCTTAAATTAGAGTGAATAAATGAAGACTGGGCACACCACTTCTGAAAGGTTGCCGACCCCTGGGCTATACTGTATTAAAAATAATTTTAAGAAACCACAAACACTGCCGTTTGTAACCCAAATATTACAGAATTAAGAAATTGACTACAAACAAAAGTAAAAGTGGCTTTTGTTGATCTGGGACAAGTTAACAAACAACCTATATTAGGGAAAATAAATGAGATTTTTTTAATATTCAGTTTTAATTATTAAAGGTGTTATTAATAACAAAAGGAGATGATTCACTTAAGAATATAGTTCCTCAACTGGTGTAAATCAGCATGGTATTGACGTTAAGGCTAGTTTATACCAGATGAGGATCTGGCCCATGATTTCTAAGCTGACAGTGTCCTTTTACAGGGTACGGCTGGGTTTGTTCAGATTGAACAAATAACCCTTCCAAAGGAAAACATGCTGATATATAATAACCATCAAAAGGCTCTTCCTGATTTTTCAGACAGCGATGGCAGCTGCACATAGCCTCAAAGAAGCCAGAAACAAGAAGATTTGTATCCCTCAGAGCTGTATGGGGTAAAAGAATGTACAGGGAGGTGTTACAATATACTTCCAGAGGACAAAAACAAATATAGCACCTGGAGGAGAGAACTACTTCGAACTCCAAATGTGAAGTAAAGGAATGCAAGAGCAGACAGTAAATTGTGCTTCAGACAGAGAGGCCAAAGGGGTAATAAAGAGAGTGTCTGCATGGGAGCTGCATTAGGAAATGCTTTCACTTTCAAATCATGACTTCTTTTCCAGAACACAGATATGTACTGGGTGTAATGAAAGCGCTGGGACTTTAATTAATGCATGATGAGGAACTTTTTTTACATATGAACAGGTACACAGGAAGGGGGCTGTGTTTCTCCTCCCTTGGTGTTCACACCTCAACTGCTAGAAGAGGGCCTCATCCTCCCTGACTGAACTAACCTCGTTATCTCTAGACTGATTCTTGCCTGCATATTTACACCTGCCTCTGGAAATTTCCACTACATGCGTCTGACAAAATCTTATGCTCCAATACGTCTGTTAGTCTATAAGGTGCCACAGGACTCTGTCGCTTTTTACATCGTGCTATAAAACCTTAGTGGAGACAAGGCACTGCTAGTTTTTATTTTAACATGAGGTACCTAGACAAGGTCAAGGGGGTTAGTGGGGATTTTCTGCCAAACCCTTTGCTTCTCCCAAAATCAGCAAATTGAATATTTTGTAATTGCTGCAGGCTGAGGACTGCAAACAACCTACTCATAGAAAGCAGGACTGGGCCCTCCAGACCTAGCAGCCAGCATGTTGCTATCTGTTTGCATATTCCAGATGTTGAAAAGAGAGTATGCAATGTTTTGTAGAGAGCGTTCCAAAACATAGAATAATCGCCAGGAGGTATCTTCCAGTCAAGCAGCTCTGACTGACTTCAACACTTGAGGCTTCAGGTATGCGCTTCGTCATGGTGCAGCCTGCAGAACATCACCTTGCTGGGTTTCAGGACCGTATCTATGTTACAGTCTTCCAATGGCCATATGGAGGGGGCAGCGCCAACCTTTCAGATAAATGAACCTGTGGAGGTTGGGAGGAGAAAGCCAATAGGTTTGAAAAGGCTGCACCGCTCCCCAGAGCACAGTGAAGGGAACGCTGCCCAGCTTCAAATACTGGCTGGCTTTAAAGAGTCATTGTTAGCTGGAGCATGGCCCCTTTGAAACTAGCTGTCATTCTCTCCTAGGATACAGTATCATGTCAGGGACGTACCCAGAGCTCTACTGTATTCCAGACTAAAGGCTACCACCATACCAACAACTGGTCCACCACTGGGGTGTAACAAGGAGGTAGGGCTCTTCTGTTAGCAGGAGTTGAAAAAGGAGTGCTAAGGCTAATAAGAAAATGTTGTTTCGAAGTGAAGTGTCAAAACAAACTATTTAGACATTTTTGAATTTCTTCTCCAGCCCAAACTATTCACCAGATTTCACCCAAATTCACAAATAGTTTTGTTGCCCCCCAGTGCATTTTTTAGCTAATTTACTATTCACTGAAAAGAGAAATTCACCCAGCTCTAGCGCTAACTGCTTCTGCTTCCTACTCACTCACTGTGGTGTGTGTGGCTTGTTTATTCCACCCTGGATATCAGAAAGGTGGAAATGTCTCTTCAGTCAGAGGGAACCAGGGCCTGGGATGGAGAGGTCTCTGCAGGGAAATGCTAAGAATAGCCACCTAAAAGCAGGACAGGTGATAAAATCCATGGGAGAAGGACTCTAGAGAGGAAATCTTAATGCTGTGAAAGGATCCTCACTAGTCCCCTCTAGTTACACAGAGGGAGAGTGGGGATTTGCTCCCCCATGGAACAATTATATAGGGCTTGCCCATAACCCTAGAGAATTGACAAGGATCCTTGGGAGGCCAGAACCATCTGCATGGAGGCCCTGTGCTTTTAAACCAACTCTGGTCCACGGGTGCTTGAAAGACTTCTTCCATTATCTGCACAACATCTAGCTAGCTGGCACCCAGCACATACGAACACCACCCACAGAAAGGGATGGTACCAGCTGGTCTTATCTGCCACTATGGAAACTGGATGCTAAGGCTAAAGATGGACCCAAGTTGCAAAGTTTGGATTCAGTTGCAAGTTCAGGAATGTTTGGATCCAGATTTTTGCTTAGGCCCATCTCCAGTTAATGATAACACAGGCTGAGGACTGAATCTTATTCCCACTTATGTCAATAGCAGAATTTATATCAATTTCCAAGGGACTAAAAATCATCTCGGTGTCCTTGGGACTGATGAGGTTTCAGAATACGGCAAATCTTTGTACGTCTGCTGCAAAGCTCCAGCCAAGGGCCTCACCCTGGGAGGTGCAGAATAGGGCAGCGTGGAGGGTGCTCAGCTCCTTGCAGGAAATGCTTAGCCCTTCCCAAGATCTGGCCCGTGGAAAGCAGGTAAAACCTCAACTATGCACTCCCTGGTCATTGGCAGATTAGATCAGGCCTCTAACATTGTTTCTGTTGGCAGTGTGCATGTCTGTGTGCTACTTGCCATTCACAGCTCTGTATGTATTGCTGTGGTGCAGCTGTTGGAAGAAACCTGGTTGGTGGACCCTGCACTGTAAATAAGCTCTCTCACCCACTTGCATTCACAAATATGACTCTGCATTTCTTCCTCATGAAAGAAATCACTGTCTGGGGACGGAAAGGGCTGTGAGATCTGCAGGAGTATGCCCCAGTTGAACAGATTAGACAAGCAAGAAGAAATCCTGAGTATTGTTGCTGAGATGCAGAGAATATTATAGCTACCAGTAGGAGCCCCGATATTGCAGACTTCTCTCACCCCAGTTTTGCTTAAGTAAGAGTTAGAGCATCAGGCCCAAAGGCAGAGCTCCATTGCACTGCACTCCATTCTTGCATTACAAGGAAGGTAGAAGATTAAACAGGTTCAACTAGGATATACTATATTACATCAGACTATTGTCCTATCTAGTCTAGACTGCTGCCACCAGCTGCAGCCAATACCTGATATTTCAGAGAAAAGCCAAAGCACCTAATAACACCCACCCAAATATTCTATGAAGAGAAGATTCCTTCCTGATCCCCAACTGTGATCAGCCTGGAGCATGAGGTTTGATTACCCTTGTCACCTTCCACAGTTACAAATGTTATCAGCAGTTGGAAAGTTATCCAGCCCACAGATAGCTATACAAACCATAAAATATTGTTCCCTTTTATTTGTTCTAAATGTGCTTGTCTATCATTTCAAGTGATTCCTTGGTATCATACCACTGGGAGAGGATGAGGGATCAAACAACATGTGACAGGTATGTAGTCACATTGCTTAACGCACTATTAGCAGGTGCTCAGATACTATAAGGATGAGTGCAGTATAAAAACCTTTTTATATAGACTAAAATAAATAAATTAAAGGGCCTATATCTGTCTACATACTTGTGTAACCTGCAGCACCATAGTATCTGAGGGGGAAAAAAACAACCTATGATTCATAGTATTCTCTTAATAATTTTAAATACCTCAATCACATTTTCGATCCCAATTTTTCTCGACTGGAATGATGTTGCCTATCAGGGAAAAGTTAACCTTTAGGTAATGGACAGATAGCAATGGGGACTGGACACAGATAAGGAAGACAAAGCACTAGCGGCTCAGAACATAAGTACAAGCATGAATTAGAGAGAAGGATAAAAGTGAGTGGAGTCTCTTATCTGATGCTTTTATCTGTTCTTTGGCAACAGGCCCATTTCCTGAGGAATAGAAAGCATTGTTAGGGCATCAGTGTTTAAAAATAGGCCAGAAAATACACTGAGTGGTCCAGGACCAAGTGGCAACCAGGGAACCAGAACAAAGGAGAATTGCCAGCTATGTTTTTTGTTTAAAAAGAACAAGGTAACTGGGGGGTTATGCAGGAGCCAGGCATAGGTTTTGCCAGGCCTATGGATAAAGGTATGTGTGGCCCCATCCAGCTTGCTCTCCACTTGGCATCTGGCCTCCCAACCTCTCCTAACTGACAACAGGTAAAACAATCAAAAGTCCAACTTCACACAGCTACAGCACCTTCTCTCAAAGGATACCAAAGCACTTAGGCGCTTAAGGGCCACTGACAGTCAATGGGGACTTGGCACGCTTGAGAATTTTAGCTTTAACTGATAATGAGTTTAGTCTGTGAGCCAAGGAAGTATCATCATCTTCATTTCCAGATGGAGAAGAAGAAAGCACAGAAGTCAAGGGACTTGCCAAGAGTCACATAGGACAGTCCGAGGCAGAATCAGGGACCGAACTCTCATCTCCTGACCTTCACCAAAAACATCTTCCCTCTTCCTAACGTCCTCCCACAAGTGCCTATCAAGCCCAAAGACTGCTGGGGCATATACAAGTCAGGCAGCACGCAAGCAGCACAACAAAGCAGGGATGGGAACTGCTAGGAAGATCTGTGGCATAGAACCTTAGCAGCTTCTGGTGCTTGGCCAGAGAAAGACAGTAAAGGAACGAAGGCTGAGGGAAGGCTACACGAAGGAGCAGATGGTCTACTGTCAACACTAGTACAAGAGATGTCACATTTCAGCAACAGGACCAGGAGCTCTGGAGGAAGGGAGCCCTATGCAACTTCATAGATAAAAAGGACAGAGGCTGCCCAGAGGGTTGTGCCTCAGATATCCTACCACAGATTGACAGAGCCAGAAGGGTACCCAGAAGTCACCTACTGCAGGACAGGCCCAACAAAGAAAGTAACAGAACACCACTAGCCATCACCTTCAGCCACCAACTAAAACCTCTCCAGAGCATCATCAAGGATCTACAACCTATCTTGGAGGACGATCCCTCACTCTCACAGACCTTGGGAGGCAGGCCAGTCCTTGCTTACAGACAGACCTCCCCAACCTGAAGCAAATACTCACCAGCAACTATACACCACACAACAGAAACACTAACCCAGGAACCAATCCCTGCAACAAACCCCGTTGCCAACTCTGTCTGCATATCTATTCAAGGGACACCATCTTAGGACCTAATCACATCAGCCACACCATCAGGGGCTCGTTCACCTGCACATCTACCAATGTGATATATACCACCATGTGCCAGCAATGCCCCTCTGACATGTACATTGGCCAAACCGGACAGTCTCTACACAAAAGAATAAATGGACACAAATCAGACATCAAGAATTGTAACATTCAAAAAACAGTAGGAGAGCTCTGCAATCTCCCTGGACACTCAATAACAGACTTAAAAGTGGCCATTCTTCAACAAAAAAAACTTCAAAACCAGACTTCAACGAGAAACTGCAGAACTGGAATTAATTTGCAAACTTGACACCATCAAATTAGGCCTGAATAAAGACTGGGAGTGGCTGGGTCACTACAAAAAATAATTTTCCTTCTATTGATACTCACACCTTCTTGTCAACTGTTGGAAATGGGCCACATCCACCGTAATTGAATTGGCCTTGTTAGCACTGACCCCCTATTTGGTAAGGCAACTCCCATCTTTTCATGTGCTGTATATTTATACCTGCTTATTGTATTTTTCACTCCATGTATCTGATGAAGTGGGTTCTAGCCCACGAAAGCTTATGGCCAAATAAATTTGTTAGTCTCTAAGGTGCCACAAGGATTCCTCGTTGTTTTTACTGATACAGACTAACACGGCTACCACTCTGAAACCTAGCACAGAGGGGCATTCTGCACATGCATGAGTGTAAATGCTCTCCTTCTGTTATTTCATGTTTTAAGCAACTCAGATTCAGACCTGGTATAAGCAGGTACAACTTCATTGAGTTCAGTGGAGTTAAACCTTCTGACAGCAGGTCAAAATTTGTCCCATTATGTTAAAAAAAAATCAGTTGTTCACTAATTACTGCTTGGTGGTGGTAATTGGGATATCAGGCACAACACCCACACACTCCCTAGTTCTTCCAAAAAAAATAAGTCCATTGATCACAGCAATGTCAGCTACAACAAAGCTGTGAGATGTCAGGAGGAGCCATGATGGAGGGTAAGGGAATTAATAGAGAAAAGCACCTTGAAATATTAATGAGAGAGAGATCACAGTATCTACAGTACTTTGATGGTTGCTTCAGGAATATATCACTGCCTGCCACATGGTAGACAAATGAAAAGCAGTGTTGGGCCATGCCGGAGGAGTCCATCTTCAAAGCTATGCACGTGGATCTGGCCACATGACTCCTATTAAAATTAATGACAGTCTTGCAGAAAAAGTAAGCTGATAGATTTGCGAAAAGCATTTGATGCAATTCCATGTTGGACAATATTAACTTGAGAAAGGAAGGAAAGGGAGAGAAAAGAAAGGGAGCAAAAGTGTTGGCTAGAAACCAGGCTCAAAAATAATAAATAGTAAGTGGCTGAAGAATGGTAATTTTTCCAGCTGGAAAGAGATTTACCCAAAGACCAAGATAATCTGGAGGAGGGGGAGAGAAGAGGAGGTTTGTATCTCTCACATTTTCTCTTTATTAATTTTTCAATATGTGTGAAAAATTTGACAAAGCCCATATATCTGGTACTATACTCACTCGTCACCATGAAAGGGATTTAGAGCCTTCTTAATACAAAGTCTCTCTGTTTAGAGATATTAAATGATCACATTCACTCCTAAAGCCAGGTATCCCATTAAGAGCATTTTCAGGACAGACACACCAATCCATTTACTCCAAATTCTGGGCCAGATCCTCAGGCCCCATAAAGGGGCAGCGGGGGGATTTCCCTACAATGGGCAAATCCCTGGGTGGCATTATGCTGACATAGACAGCTATACACCACCTGCTTCCCTCCTCCTCTGTGTCAAAGGTGGGCCAGGGACACAACCAGAGTGCAGTGCACTGCAGCAATCCCCACCTGGCAGAATAGGACTGCCAGCGTAATTTAGAGCAGCTCTTCGGATGCTCTATATGGGCCCCCAGCTAGCCCCAGGCTTGGGAAAACAAAGATTTGGCCTTTATTTATTTATTTATTTTTAATGGAAAATACAGAAAAAACACAGAGCTATTAAAGACTCAAAAAGAAGACTCAGAAGAAACAACCAGAGATGGAGGATACATTTCGTTTTCTATACCTCTATAAGAAGGGATTGGTAATAAAACAGTATAGGAAACTGAAGTGTTCATGCTGGAGATTAAATTACAGAAAGCCAGTTTAACAGCCCAAGAAACAAATACTTCCTGTGCATTTAACAAGAGAAAGTTAATTACACTCTGCACATAGCATGTGGTGTTGGCTGGCTGTGCATTTTCATTAATCCAGTGCCAGAAAACAGACATCATGAGTGAACTAAAGATACCATGGACCTCATTCTCCTCTACCTTATAGAGGTTTCACAACCTGGCATAACTTCACTGGGCCAAATTTTGTTCTCAGTTACATCAGTGGGAATCCAGAGTAACTCTACTGAAGTCAGTGGGATTCCTCAGGATTTACACCTGTATACATGAAAGCAGAATGTAGACCATGAGCTCAAATGGGAGCTCTGCAGAATTTGGCCTAACACTTCTCAAATAACCAATAGTGCTATGAAATGGAATTTATTCCATACTGGATGGAATACTGCAGTGTACTGTGTCATAACTGTTGGCAACTTTCTAAAAGCTACATATAGTAAATGAAGCAATTAGCAGAACTACCCATCTCAGCCAATCAGGTTAGATGAAAATATTAGAAATATTCAGAATTTATACTCAGAGTGTATAGCTTTCCTAGACAACATGAAGGATAGCTTTGTCCACTACATTCAAAAACTGCAGAATAATTTGGAAAGGTAATAATAGCGCCTAGCCCTCCTATAGCATTTTTCCATCTTCAAAACACTTCAAAAATTAATAATTAATTGGTCAACATTTTCTGAATTTCAAAATTTCAACGAACCAGGGATAATTGGGAGGGGAGGGGGAATGCTCTACTAATTAATCTCCACAACACCTCTGGGAAGTAGACACATGGAAATGAGGACTTGGTAGACAGAGTAAAGGCCTGATCTGAAGTCAATGGAAAAGCTCTCACTGATATCAATGTCGTCAATGTCAGAGCTGAGATTGGTACTCCAGCTTTGTGCTCAGTCCACTAGACATGGCGAGAAGGAATCTTCTCTAACAGAGATTGCAGGGCTGTTTGTTCGATTCAGACAGGACCTGCCACGACAGCAGTAATTTAGCGCCCTCTCGATATTTTTCAAAAAAATGTCTTCATGTTTACAATAACCCTTCAGACGCTCAAAGACAAAAACTTGTTTTCTAACCAAAATATTTTGTCTCCATTATTTACAGGAGCTGTTTGCTGAGCTCTGGTTTCAGGCACTGATTGCATTTTTAGATTTATTTTTAAGAGCACTGAAGCATTTGCACTTGAGAAAAAAGAAATCTAAAGGATTAAGTGTACTTTGCATAGAGCTGTAAGATACAAGGTAAAGTACAAGGCAGTATTACACCTTGTGCTTACCAACCTGACAACTTCATTTATAAATGCTGCCCTCCAAAGTGCTTCAGATTGGTCCCCTTTGCATCTGAAAATAAATATACTCCAAAAACAGGAGTAGTTAAATGCAGTACTTCGTTTATTTCCAGAAAGGGGGAAATATGCATCTTAGAATAATTATTCAGGCTAATGAGCATAGCAATAGCAGTGTCTAGTCTCTTTAGTATTGAGAGTGTGGAATGGGGAATCAGGACACATGGATTCTGATCCCAGTCCTCCCGCTAATTCATCGTAGAACCTGAGCAAGGATGGCAGCCCAACTGCTACCATTGGGTGCCCAGCTTGAGACACCTAGAGCCTGGTTCTACAGGGGCTAGTAGGTGGGCTTCCAGCAGAAGTGAACCGGGGCTGTCAGCATCGCTGATAATCAGACATTAGGGATGTGTTGTATTTTCTGTACACCCATCTCCCACGCAACTAAGGGGCAGCTGCAGCTGGGGGCAATCCCTAGCATAGGAGCGTTAATGGAACTGAACTGTCGGGGACCAGGATCATGGGCCTGGGGCTTGCAGCTGGTGTAAAGGCACAAGACCGCTACACAGAGGGTCCTGACCTCCTGCAGACCACTGGGACCTGCCAGGTTTGTCAACAGACACATGGTTTGTTCTGCTGGGGGTTCAGGAGGGGTGGAGTAGTAGTCCCACTCTACAGACAGAACAACAGGGGAGAAAGAAAGGAAGTGCTCTGTGAGCTGCGGAAATATGGATTCCAATATCTTGTTGGGGCTGGTTTCCCTCCCCCCCCAGCCTCAACAGTTCCTTCTCCTTCTCCTCCCCACCCCAGACACAACTCTAACCACTGCACTGCAAACTGCAATGCCCGACAGTGAGTGCTCCCTGCAAGCACCATTGAATCAATAGCCACTGTGTTTATTGGAGCACTGTATTCACTAACACAACACAGTACATAATACATGACAATGGACAGCTTTATGCATTACAAAATTTGGTACATGGTAAATATAAAATAAATTAAGGTACTGGGGATCTTCTAAGGGACTTATGTTTTTATTTAGTGAACTGAGGCATGAGAGAGTGAGAAAGACCCCTGTAAAACTCCTCAGTTTGCATGCAAACCTAATTTCTTGTTTCATCTCATTGTGGGTTGCAGTCCTCAAGTTTTGCTTTAGTTTCAGGTTCCAAACAACAAACTCAGCTAAAGCCACCAAGTTCCACCACCTGCTTGCCACTCTAGAGCCATAAAACAGGCCCAGGTTCCCATGAAATCAGGTTCAGGCTCACAGACCTCGGAGATCCTTTCAAAGAAATCAGCCTGCTGTTCATTCAAAACCCATTCACAGCTCTAATCAATATTGTGTATGTGTTGTGTTGCTGATTGCCCACTAGAGGGATTTGTTACATAAATAAATTAAAAAACTGAAACAGATTCTGCCATTGATTTCCCTCATCAAACACCTTGTCTGACAAAATTGTGCCTCTTTGTTGAAAATCCTCTTTTGCCTCCTAAACATCTTTCTATTCTATTCTCTGCAGTTGCCTCAAAGATTCAAAGGAGAAACGGATGAAAAATGGACTCATTAATTCTGCTGCAAGTGTTTTCAATTAGTGTCACTTGATTTTCAAAGCTCAGAATGTACCACCTAGAATCACAGAGGAAAAACATTACCCTAAGTAGTTCATTTCGGCATGAACTGGCTGTGTGCTGTGACCCCTAGCTGGGTAGGAGTTTTATTTTTTAAATGCTTGCTTAACCCATTCGGACCATGTCTCATTGACTCTGTAGCCTTAATTCCTAGTACCCATGTATTCCCTATTTCTCCGATTGTTTGGCCACACGGTAATGGTAGAGTTGTCTCTTGTGAGCAGATGTATTCCCTGGATTCCCACTCTTCACACTAATTGGACCCCTTTGTTGTTTTCTGAGCACACCCTTGGGGTGCAGATATATCTGGCACCCACTCCTAACAGCTTAGACCAAACAACCCACTGCCCAGTCCCTGAAACTAGTGCTGGCCCCTCAGACTGCCCAATCCCCCACCCCCATAGCTCCAACACACCCTCTCCTAGAACTCCACTCGAAGGTGTGAACCTTCTGTTTTACCTCTTCAAGGGTCCATGTGGTAGGTGTAGCATATAATACACAGATGCTTTGAGCAGAAGCATAACACATTATTGCTCTTTACTTAACCACAAAAGAAATACACAGAAATACACAAAAATAATAAACCCTAAAACATGCATTTCCCTGCCTCAGTTTCCTCACCACTCCAGATAGTCATGGGGGAATTCTGCGCCACTGCACATGTGCAGAATTCATGTCCCCTTGCAGATTTCTTTGCTTCCCCACAGAAAAATGACTTTCTGACAGGGAAGCAAAGGGAAGAGCAGTCACACACCACTCCCTAGCCATGCAGGTACAACGTTTCAGGCACCTAGAGCAGCTGATGGAGAGGTAAATCACTGTGGGGCTGGGGACACCCCAGCCAGTGGCTCCTACCCTGAGCCAGGATCAGCAGCTAGTCCCGGCTGGGCTGGAGGCAGGAGAGGACAGGACTTCCTCTTCCCCTGCAAGGAGTGGCTGGGGCTGTGTCAGACCCACCCCCAGAAACCTCCCCCAGCTGCAGGAAGCTCAGCATCTTCCTGCTTCCTGCCCCCATCACTCCTCAGCTGTGGGGGGAAGGGTCACTGTACGGGGAGCTGCTCTCCCATCCACCCAACCCCTGTGCATCTGGACCTCCCATACCCAGACACCCCTGCCAAGCCTCACCCTGTACACCCAGAACCCCCCTAGCCGTTCATACCCAAACCCCACTCCACTGAACCTCAACCCCTCCATCTTGAGCCCCTCTGCAACCAGACCCCCTGCCTCCAGACCCCCACACCACCCCCACTGAGTTCCCTGCACACAAACCCCACCCTGATGCCCCACCCGTGCCCCCACATCCAGACCCCCATGCTACTTACAGCCAACTAGCTGCACCCAGATCACCACCCCACCAAGCCCCACTCCCCTAGCATCCAGAACCCCCCACCCCTGCTGAGACCCCCCACAACCAGACCCCTCCACTAAGCCCCAACAACCTTCACATGGAGGCCCCTGCAGAGTCCCACTGCCCCTGCACCTGGAACCCCCCAACAAGCCTCTGTGCATCCACATCCCCCCACACCTAGACCACCCCCCACTGAGCTGCCTGCACCCAGACTGTCCCATACAGAATCCTCTCACCCCACTCCTGGATCCTCCCACACTGAGCCCCTCTACACTTGGATCCTGCCTGGTTGAGCCTACCTGCCCACACCTGGTGCACCTGACATGGAGGGGCATGGCCCCAGGATGTTTCTGGGGCAGGCCCAGCTCTTGTTCTGTGTCAGGGTCGGGTGTAGCCTCACCGCTGAGTCCATGTCCTGGTGGTAAGTGATGGGTGGGGGGCTGCAGGGTGATCTTCCACCTTCATGCAGCCAGTGGCTTGCGCTCCCCACTGTCATGCTGGAGCCTCTGCATTTATTTATTGACAAATAAAACTTGCCGAATTTTGCAGAATTTTAAAATATTGTGTGCAGAATTTTTAATTTTTTGGCGCAGAATTCCCTCAGGAGTATCCAGAGCATTCTTTGGGCTGAACACCGGGCCCTCTGGGGCCATCTAGTGTCCATCTGCTGCACTGCATCACTTGGGTTCTGAAACATGAAGCCTTCTCCCCCCAGCTCTTCTTCTCTGACCCTAGCTAGTCCATCCCTTAACCCTCTCTCCTGTCCTAAGTCCCTGTGCCTCTCCCTTTCTGTGGTTTTTAAAAGCTAGCATCAACATCCTGCTGTCTTCTTTCTGTGTCTGGGAATTTTTCATTCTCCCTGACATGAGCCCATGCAAAGGGAAGGTGGAGAGAACTGATCTCTAGTAGAATGCACTCTTTAGTTCTCTCCAGGTAAGATTTATTCAGGTGCAGATAGTCCTGCTGGTCTGGCAGAGGCATGGATTTCAGGCTTGTAGATCATGGTGAATACACAGAAATAGAAGCATTCATGCTATAGCAATTTTCATAGTAACAAATTTGGCAGCAGGTATAATAGGCTGGTGAAGGCTAAGCCTTCCCTGGCGCAGCTGCTGCGGACCTGCCACTGGACACCTGGGCTATGGTGGCCCTGCCCCTTCCCCTTCCCCGAGACCCCCACTGCCTATGCTGCTGCTGCCTGCCTGCCAGCTGCTGCTCGCTGCGTCCCTCCTCCTCAGGGGCGGAGGAATGAGGAGGGAATGCGGCGAGCCAGTGGTGGGCGGGAGGTTCTGGCAGGGGTGTGAGGCTGTGGCAGCTCGGCCCAGTGTGGCTGGGGCCAGCCCAGCAGCATGGGGGGGAACAGCGGCTTAGGGGGGAATGGCGGCTTGGCCTGGTGTGGCCGGGGCCAGCCCGGCAGCTCAGGGAAGACCAGCAGCTCAGGGTGGTGGTGGTGGTGGCTCGGCCCATCGTGGCTGGGACCAGACTGGCGCTCGGGAGGGGGAGCCCATCGTGGCTGGAGTGGACAGACCGGGACTTCTCCAGTCCTCCTGTTGTGGAGGGAGGGTGCAGGGGGACAGAGCCTTGGGTGGAAGGGACATGGCCAGCGGGCTAGCCTCCCCAAAGCAGGGGTTTACCAGCCACCCATGAGTAACAACGTCATAATATCAACTAGAATTCATAACTGCTAGAGACAGATCCCACAAGTCATCACAGGTCAGTGGCGTGTGCATTTTGAAGGATGTCTGCACAGCAGTCCTCTTCTAGGACACTCCGACTCTGCCCGTCCTTCTTCACGTTCCACGACTTAGCTATTTCAGTGCCATTCAGACTAGCAGCTCATCCTTTAGACCCATCTGCTTTTCACAGCTTCAGCAATTTGTTTCCAAATATGGGCATAAGTTGTAAACAGAGGTCATTCAACAGTAACCCTTCACAACAAATTATTATATACAATATAGTGCGCACACCCACACCCACACACACACACCCCTAAAATATGCAACACATAAACCAGGAACCTCTCTCTCTCACTCACACACACCCACGAAATGAGAGTTTTTGTTCAGCTACTAACTCAGCTGGATATAAACCAGTGTTGTTGTACAAAATAATTCTATAGGTTTTTCCTCAGAGCTGAGTCAAAACCAGAGGTGTAAATCACAATCTCTGAATAGTGGTGGGTGAGAAAAACAAGGGTTTGTATTCAAAACCCAGATACACACCAGTTAGGGTTCTGGATCAGATCCAAAACTAGAAAGAACCTGTCTTCTGTAGGGATGCAGCTGAAATTTCACAAGAATGAGCACTCTAAGAAGAGTCTGGTCCAAGATGGCAGAAATTACATGGACACAGGTAATCTCACATGGCCATTACAATTCAAGATGGTAGGTTTCAATTTCCCATCATTTGGGACCAAAATCTGACAAGAACAGCTTATGACATTTCTGCGCCATCAAATCTACATTTGAATCCTACCCATGATCTGGCTTGAAAACACACCCTAAACCAGATGCAAACACTATATTTCCAGGCAATCCTTAGGCTTTAAACGTGTATGACTTGCTAGCCCAAAAAGGCAGACTCTGAGTCCTCTTTTTTTTTTAATGAAGATACCCTATCTCCTAGAACTGAAAGGGACCTTGAAAGGTCATTGAGTCCAGCCCCCTGCCTTCACTAGGAGGACCAAGTACTGATTTTGCTCCAGAGCCCTAAGTGGCCCCCTCAAGGACTGAACTCACAACCCTGGGTTTAGCAGGCCAATGCTCAAACCACTGAGATCTTGAGAAGCTTGTTGTCAAAGACAGAAGGAAATGCCACTGATGGAATTATCCCTCTTGTTCTACAAAATGGAGCTTTCTTGAAAGCTCAGGTCTGAGGCAGAAAAACCTGGCAGCAATCTTATTTTGTATGAAGAAGTCAGAGCTGAGCTTTGCCAAGCAGACAGCTATGAGCTCACCAGTCTGAAATAACAACTCATTGAGAAGAATTTTTTGTGGGTACGGTAACTAAATTAGTTAATGCTAGAAACAGGACTCCAATATTTCTCTCACAATAATCATTCCATCCCTCCATGGCTTAGTCATGACACCATGTGAGTTAGCCCCTGCATTAATTAGGAAATTATAAAATTGTGGGGAAGTGCTTAGCAGCAGACTTTCGTATTCAAGTCAAGCTCTTTGAACTTGTGTCATTTTAGTATTTGAAAGACAGTGTAACCAAAACCTAAAAAACAGCCTTCCCATTTAGGAAAAAAAATATTTGAAGAGGCAGCAGACCCAATGGCAATTATTATCCTCTGTGAGCTTCAGAACAGGCTGTGGATAGGTTTTTTCCAGTAACTTGATGCAGTTTGGTAGGAGATAATGAAATTAAATGTTTTTAAAGAACCAGAAAAACAGTTGTTGAAAGCAACTTTGTCAGATCAGAGACATGATGTCTTCATACGCTGCATCACTATATGCTGTGTGGTGTTGCTTCAGGCTTTGATCAGTCATTTATCCAAAACAAACCATTGCCATCAGCTCCAGTTCTGTTGGTACCACTTCATGCTGTTGTCCCAAAGCTATGTGAAGAATATTTAGGCTGATGTGCCTGTGTTAAAGTGTAAGCCTGACTGCTATTGGTGACAGCCTTTTACCCATGGAATTTATCAGATAGGGTTGGAGAACTGTTGTGTATCAATAGATCGCATTCCCTCATTTTCAGCCAATCAGATGTTTCCTTTTCAGAACATTCCAAACATTCTTCCCCCCCCAGACAGCTGCTGTTCCAGGTTGTGTAAATCTACCAAGTCATTTTCCATAGGTGACCCAGTATTTGGACTTCTCAACAAACCCCAACTGAGTGAAGCTGTAAACGATTCATCAAGAAGCTTAACGGAACGGTACGATTATAAATGGCTGTGTGCAGCTGTATGCAACCATGAAAGGCTCGTTTTCTGTACACGAGGTACCAGATTCATCCCCCAACTTAAAGACTTGCACATGGATCCTGCTGAGATTGCTTCTTTCATATGAATGATTTATAAAGCAGAGAATGAACTGGCTGAGTTTTGTTTGGCTTGGGGAAATTCCCCAAGAGCATGTGGAGAGAACCTGTTATAAATCAATATACTCTAATACACTCTAGATAAAAAGCTGATACTTTCAGAGTAGCTTTTGTGATTTACTCTTTAAAATATTCCTGTAGAGCTAGAACATGGCCAAGGCTAACAGAGCCAGGCAATAGAGTGGGCAAAGACTAAGGAGACTCCCAGAACAGCATTCCTGGTGCACTGCTCAGGAGAGCACAGATGCTGCAATGGAGTTGCTCTTCCCCACATCCCTTGGGAACAACTCACTGATAAGGGGCTAGTAAGAAGAAGCCATGGCTTTGCCATCCAGTGAACTGGTTTCCAGAGTTGGCAGGGGAATGTGCTAGATCCCTTAAAATGGTGTTGCAAATTGTTTTCCCTTTAGCGTGGCTGGAGGAATCACTCAAACAGAATAACTGCCCGTTCTCCCCAGATGGGGGTGAAGCTGTGCACTGCCCCTTACTATGGGCTTTGTCTTAAAGACGCAATATAGCCTTTAGACACATAAGCCAAGATTTTCGGAAGAAACCAATGATTTGGGGGCTCAGTTTGAGCAGGGCTGGCCTTACCATGAGATGCCAGACTGTGGGGGGGCACCACTAGGACCCAGAGTGTAGAAAATTGTGTCTGCTGCTGGTGCATATGTATTCTCTCTGCTCTAGATGCACAGAGATGGTGGAGTGCTGTGCTGGAGGAAGGAGGGCACAAGAGACATAACAGGCAGGCAGGAGAAAAGGTGAGAGGGAATAACAGAAAGCAGCAGGAGCTGCAGGGAGAGAGAGAAGGAGGAGCCTCTTATGTACCTCTCTAGCACCCCCAGGAGCCTGGACTGATTAACACCAGCTTCTCAGGGAGCTTCCTGTTTCCTGCTGCTTCCCTGAACCCACTTGAGGAGAACAGGCAGTCAACTGAAGTAGTAGGAGCCAGTTAGGCCCTTAAGACACTGATACCTGCTACCGGCCTGCTTATTTGTCCCCTTCAACTGAGTGTTGAGAGCCACTATAGCTGGCACAGAACAGCAGTCATGAGTGAAAGAAGAAAACGCCCCTCTGGAGCAGCATTCAGAAAAAGAAAGAAAGCAAAGGAAGCTTTTCTATCTAAGCAGGAAGGCGCTCTCCTGAGATACATAGACACAAATGTTCGTGGTTAGCCTTCCGGCCGCAGTAAGGATGTGAGTGGTGAGGAGATGCCTGATCTTCCAGTTAGTCAGAGTGCAGGTGACCTGGCAGCTACTGCAGCATCCATATCTCCATCTCAAATAGATGTAACCATCCACAATCCTGAAGAAAAGTGTAGATCAGAGAAGGGTGGGGTGGAGGCGCAAGAAACAGTTGCTGCTGAGTTCAGTTCCTTAAGTCTAGATGATTCAGGACTGTGGACCCACTTGAGCAGTAGCCTGAAGGACTTCCTTGTACTGCATGGGCCACAGCAAGTGAAAAACTTCATGGTCCCCAAAGACAAGGAAAATAGAAGTTTCCATCCAACACGTTACTGGCGTGAAATCCCCAATGGTGACAAAGTGGAGAGGCTATGGCTTAAGTACTCAAAAACCCAGAATGCTGCACACTGTTTTTGTTGCAAACTCTTCCAGTCTAATGTTCCAGCCACATTGGGTTCTACAGGAACAAAGGACTGGAAAAATCTGGCTAGAAATCTGGCATGCCATGAGAAGGCAGCAAATCACCAGAGAGCATTCCATAGGTGGAAAGAGCTTGAGATGAGACTAAGGTTAAAGGCCACCATAGATGATTAGCATCAAGAGAAGATTGCATCAGAGTCTCTTTACTGGCAAAATGTTCTGAAAAGGCTCATTGCCATTGTGAGAATGCTTGCTACCCAAAACCTAGCACTGTGTGGCACTTCAGATCAGTTGTATGCGCCAAACAATGGAAACTTCCTTAAAATTGTGGAGCTGATGGCTGAGTTTGATGCTGTACTCCAGGAGCATCTAAGAAGAGACACCACCCAAGAAATGTACACACACCACTACCTTGGAAGAACAATTCAAAATGAGATCATTCAGTTACTGGCAACAAAAGTCAAACAGAAGATTGTGGCAGATCTGAAGTAAGCAAGATATTACTCTGTTATTCTGGACTGCACACCTGACATCAGCCATGATGAACAAATGACTTTAATGGTGCGTTTTGTAACAACAACAGAGCCTAGTGAAAATGTCCCTGCAATGGTGACAGTCGGAGAGCATTTTCTAGAATTTATTGACATTGATGATACTACAGGAGCTGGTATGACAAATGTGCTTCTTAAAAAGCTGGAAGATACAGGAATTGCGAGAGCTGACTTGAGAGGTCAGGGCTACGATAATGGTGCCAACATGAGAGGAAAGAACAGAGGAGTGCAGACACGGATCTGAGAGTTAAACCCTCGAGCTTTTTTTGTCCCATGCAGTTCTCATTCATTGAACTTGGTGGTCAGTGATGCAGCATCAGCTTCTAGTGAGGCTGCTGAATTTTTTAATATAATTCAAAGCATCTATGTATTTTTCTCTGCATCAACTCATCAGTGGCAAATTTTGAAGCAACATCTGGGAACATCCTCTCTGACACTGCAACCACTGAGTGCCACATGATGGGAAAGTCGAGTGGAGGCGATAAAGCCTATCAAACACCAAATTGGGAAGATAGATGATGCCATAGTTGCCATTATGGAGGATAATGCTATGACAGGAACTGTTCATGGGAGAACAGTGGCAGAGGGAAATGGAATCACCAGAAACATACATAACTTCAAATTTCTGGGTGGCTTAGTGTTGTGGCATGACATACTGTTTGAAATAAATGTTGTAAGCATGAGACTCCAAGGTGTTGACCTTGATATATCTGGAGCAATGGAACAACTGGACAAAGCAAAGTCATACCTACAGTCTTACCGGTCAGATGAGGGATTTCAAACCATTCTTAAGAGTGCACAGAAGTTGGCAGAGGAAGCTGAAGCTATTTTCCCATCCATTCAAGAATACAAGAGTCACAAATAAGAGTGCACAAATAAGATGACCACCCTCTTTCCACATGCTTTCGTTGCTCTGTGCATACTTCTAACACTTCCTATAACAGTTGCCAGTGGAGAACGCAGCTTCTCCAAGCTGAAGTTAATAAAAACACATCTATGCTCCACACAGGAGAGGCTGGTCAGCCTTGCAACCATCTCAACAGAGCATGAACTGGCCCAGACTGTGGACCTTCAGGAAGCAGTTCAAATCTTTGCAACCAAGAAGGCACAGAAAGCACCACTTTGATTATTCAAACCGATAAAAATGCCAGTGTTTACTATGCAGACAAGAAAAGTTACATTTGCTGTTCAGGTGTTTGAAAGTTAAGTGTTATTTAACGTTTTTGAACAAGGCATTTTAAGTTGTTAGTTCTCCTTTATTGGGGTAGGTAGCAGAGCAGTACCATGAGAGGAGTAGAACAGGAAGAAGGCAGAATTGAGACCTTTCAAAGTTTTGGCCCAAGCGAGGGAGTATGGGGGCGTCATTTGAGCTCCCAGCCTCAGAAGCCAAAATGTTGTGGGCTGGCCCTGAGCTTGAGACACCTAATTTTCAAAAGATGCTGAGCACCTCGCATTCTGAAAATCAGGCCCCTTAATATGGCTCAAGTTGGACAACCAAATATGGAGGCGCCTGAAATCAGTGGTGGTTTTTGAAAATTTTGTCCACAATTATTTTATCTCAAAGAATACCTGATATTTTGTGGTTGGTTGCTTATGATATCTATCCAGACTTTTAACCACTTATTTTACACATCTATAAAATGTTTCCTCTTTTTTTTAGTGCCATTTGTTTTTAATTGCCTTTATTTTTCATACTCCACTCTGAAAGTGTGCTATGGTTTTAGTTATTTTTGCATAATGATTTCTACATGTATGTTGAAGTTAGCTCTGCTGTGGTGTTTAGGTCTTGATTTGCCTTTAGATTTGTTTGTTATTGTTTTTATATTGTTAATTACAGAATCAAATATTTTTAAAAAAGTATGTTATACTAAATATGATGTGATATTTGTAAATGAGATGACGCTCTCATTAGATAAAAAGAGCTGATAATCACACTCATTTCAGGGACACTCAGTTGGGTGCCTAACCTCAAATGAAAGACAATGGGAGTTCGGCACCTAACTACCATTTGTGGCTTTCAAATCTCACCCTCAATTTCAAGTTTCCTTCTCTTACTGCTGAATAGCCTGAGTGTGGGCCTTGACTTGTACTTGAAGGACAGAACAACTCAAGGAATTTGAGAATGTAGACCAAAAAAATCCCCTCCTTCTTAGCGTATGCCCAACGTGCCTCAGGTGGCATGTGACCAGGATTCATCACAGAATTTGGTCCACTGGTTGGATACCTTTAGCAGCAGCAAAAGAAACAGAAGTAGGTTCTGCGGTTTTGATTTCCTTCCTGATTTCCACTTTGAGAACACACTGTTGGCAACAACTTTCACTTACAAAAAATGTTGTTAAGATGGAGTTAATACATAGCTATAGATTATATAAATATGTACAAAGGTAA
The DNA here is from genome assembly GCF_002925995.2 of Terrapene triunguis. Lineage (NCBI taxonomy): Eukaryota > Metazoa > Chordata > Testudines > Emydidae > Terrapene > Terrapene triunguis. The sequence continues at coordinate 2,377,195 of NW_020664562.1, forward strand.
CACTACTTTCTGCAGCCCACACACAAGCCTCAGTGAAGTGAATTTGTGAAGGAACTAGAAAATGGGGGAGGGGGAAAATCAATACTTCAGAATGTGCTATTATTGCTCTTGTGAAACTACTGTTGATGCTACTGTTGCAAAATGTATCCATCTTCTCAGGTCCTTGAGTGGCTGCTGGAGGAGAGAACTACCCAAAAAGCAACTCTCATACCCACCAGCAGCACGAGGAAGAAGCCAAAAATTAATAATCTACCCACTCCTACACAGCAGAGAAGGTGTATGAACTAAATGGGACTAGCTCAAGCTCTTCACTACTTCACACGTAGTTTTGACCACAATATAGCTAGTCGAGGTCAACCCTATACCCACTGCCACACACACCTGGGATTTACCTAGTGACGTTGAGGTAACAGCTACAGGGGCCTTGTCTCCCCATGGATTTCACAGCAAGATAGCTAACACACAGTTACCTCACTGTAAAAACACACCTCTTTGGGCTGTGAAGACATAGTTTCAGACTATGTCAGTGTTACAGAGAGAAAGCACAGGGTGAATAAAAGCTATATCAGAGTCTGCCTATAACCTCACTTGCACAGCAGCAAAGGGATATTTTCCACTTCATATTTGCCTTGCTTGCATAAACTACAGGGGCACAGAGATCTCTTTTCAGCCCTTGCTGGGACTCTGGCTCCTGTTCTTCCTTCTGATTCTTATCTCCACAGCCCGTGAATCAGAATGGCTATTATTTATGGGAGACTGCTTAAATTTACTTTACAGAAAGTTTGTGGTGAATAATGCATGGAGCCAAATCAATAACCAGAAGAAATGGCTGTGTTTGCACTTAGCAGAGTTGAACATACAGCTTCCACAAGCTGTTCAAAATACTAGCATTTGCCTTTTCTCTGGTTTTCCTAAGAACGACTGATTTTCTTCTCAGGGCTGGAGTGATTAAAAGTGTTGAGAATACTCTTCAAACTACAGTGTTAAAGAACTCATAGTCCGTGCTTCTCACCCCGATCCCAGCCACTCCCCATGTTGGACCAGGTAAAGTACAAATAGGATAAACAGATCTTTGGATCTGCTGACACAAGAGATGATCACCTGCTAACAGCTGCAGGAGAGCAGCAGACCTTAGAGTTTTGTTACTGCAACCATGGGCGCCAGATTTGTATAATTTTTGGTGGTGCCCAGCCAGAACAGGTCCAAGCAGAGCTGGCCCGTCCATAGGATGGATCTGGGCAACTGCCCTAGGCTCCATGCTTCAGGGGGACGTGGGGTCCAGGGCAGCCTGGGGGATTAGCAGGGAGCCGGGCCAGGGCCGCCCGGGGGTGGGGCAAGTGGGGCAATTTGCCCCAGGCTCCCACGAGAGTTTGCAGGGGCCCCCACGAGAGTTTTTGGCGGGTCTTCGGCAGCAGGTCCTTCAGTGCTACCGAACACACCCGGATCGAGTGAAGGACCCGCTGCCGAAGACGCAAAGCTTCTTCAGCTCCGGGTCTTCGGCGGGAATTCGGCGGCGAGGGCTTCTTCAGCTCCAGGTCTTCGGCGGCAGTTCGGCGGCGAGTCCTTCACTCGCTCCGGAACCCGCCGCCGAAGTGCCCCGAAGACCCGGAGCGGAAGGACCCCCGCCGCTGAAGACCCCAGGCCCAGACCTCCAGGGGCTTTCCCTGAACAAGCGGCGGCCCGACTTTGAGAAGCACTGCTACATCACTGGTCACAGATGCCCAAAGGGAAGAACCGCAGTTAGACCTGCTGGGTAAGTACAGTTCATACATAGGGTAGTGTATCCCACGGCCTGGACTAAGAGTGGGAAAACTGCAGAATTTCACCCCAGGAGAATTAAAGGCACAAGACCTGATACCTGTGGGGGTGATTCAGAGACCAGTGAGGGGACAGAGGTGCAGCTAGACCTGTAACCATGACAGATTGAACATAAACCCTGCAAAAAACCAACCCCCTCAAACTCTTCTTCCCACCCGGTTGTCCCAGTCTGTCCTATAGAAGGGATGGCTCTGAAAATATAAGCCCAAACATTGGTGGAGCTGGACCCACGTTCCTGAATATTGGTGGAGCATGGGCACCACGGGCCCATATAACTCGCCGCCTATGACTGCAACCTATTATTCAGCCCCACTGTGCATCAAATTAAAAACAGATTGCAGCTATGTGCAGCCTTCCTCTGCAGAGGGACCAAAGAACAGAAAAAGTAAACATCCCTTTGGGAGGGAAGAGCAATTACCATCTGGTTTTTAAAAAAATATTTTTTAAATCAGATATTTCTTCTCTTGCAGCTCTGGGGAAAATAGCAGTGCCCACCCTTTCTTTCAAATGGCAAAGCAAATCGTCACCGTCTAATGCTAACAAACAAAGCCAACCCACAACTTCTTGGGTGCCACAGAGACATAGCAATTAGGGCACACATACCACACCCAACTGTGTTAGGGCATGGGGGGGCCAGTAATCCAAACACACCTCATTTTAGCTGCTCTTGAGCCAAAGGGCCAGACTATGGCTGCCCCATCATGGCTATCCTGAATGGAGGGAGAGGGGACAAGGACCTCTGTGGTTCTGTACACTCCCCAAGCAGTGAGGGAGCTGCTAGAACAGCTGGCAGCACTAAACAGCCCTGAGGGGTATGGTCTTTGCCCTGCCTGGACAGCGCCCAGAGGGTGGAGCTTTGGAGGTGCACACTAGAACTTTTCCAAAGGTGCTGCCGGAGGCACTTGTGAGTCCACTCCACCCCAGGAAGCATTTTGCCTCGTCCTCTCCTTTGCAGAATATTTCCCTCCTTGTCTTGGGCACCTCTTCCTTTCCCTACTCGGCTCAGGCTACAGGGAGTCATCTTTTGACCCAAAACATCAGGACATGAAGCCAGATTTCCAGAAGAGCTCAACTACCCATTAGAAACCTAAATAAGCACCAGATTTTCAAAGGTGCTCAGCCCCCAGAAGCTCCCATTGTGACACCTATGGCCAGATTTCCCAGGCAGTTCAGCACTTCAGGTGCTGATCTCTTTTTAAAAAACCCAGTTCCAATGCTGAGAACTGAGCACTTTTGAGAATCAGGCCCACTGCACCTGGAGCTGTGTGAAATTAGGCATTTTGGGTGTGCGAGGGGCTTACAAGAAGCTTGCCCTGGGGTTCTGGTTTACATGCCCCCTCCCCTCACCCTTTTGCCTCACAACAAGATTGGATTCATACAAGCCTCAAAGCTGTGTGGTCATACCCCCAAATTCACCTGGTTTCCAGCCAGAAAGAGTTTGTTTATATTTTGGAGACATTTGTTCATTTCTGAAGAGCTGCCTGGTTCCTACCAGAGTAGGAAGTGAGAAGTGGAAAGACAGAGGAGCAGAAAGAACTTATGCACTGGCTTCTGTACAGCCCAACTGCACAGTTAGCTGTGACGATATGGCAGCTGACACTCCCCACTGTCAGTGGTAGAACGGCTGCAGGAACCAAGACAGGCTCTTGCAAACACATTCTCTTTCCAATGTGATGTCCAGCTTGTTGTATCACCTTTCCTGAAGGCATCTCTGATAGCAGGTAAGTGGAAGAGGCATTTTAGCTGCAATTGGTATGTAAAATGTTTATTCGATTATTGTCGGATCCTGCACATAGAAGGATGTGGGAATGATATTAAGAGATATACTGGTTTTTGCTCCTTAAATATAATGAAGTCTTTTACTTTACATCACTCTTTTATGATTATCCGAAGTAGATGAAGCATCTTGTAAACACAAACACTTCACCTAAATCTAAAAAACTATTAAATAATATACACCACTCAAATCCTCTACAATGAAACATCTTCTATGAATGCCTGATACAAGACTAAACCAGTGAATGGCTTGATCCAACTTCCATTTTCTTCTATGTGCAGGATCTGGCTATAAATGAGTAAACGTTTTACATACCAAAGTGGTGAATATAATGATTCTCAGGTCTCTTCAATGAATATACCTTATAATTAAGTCTGCTTTACCCCAGTTAGGTCAATTTTATCTAATGTGTGATGACTCCATTACATGCATGCACCAATTTCTACTCATCTGGTTCAATTTCAGACCACCACAGATTTACTACACACCTGTTGACTTTCAAGAAAGAAAAATGAGGGTGTTCTACAGTATCCAAAATGTGCTCACATCCAATGACATGGATGGGGCATAGCTCTCAGGATGGGGAAATTCTCAAAGGTTATTAAAATACTGGAAACAATCAATACACTGGTAAATCTGATTCAGACACTGAATAAAGCAAATGTTATTTAAAAATTGACAGTTAAGACAACCCAGAACTGGATTATGAATGATATATCCCCCTTTAAACAGTCATATACACCTAAAACACACAGACAACAGGCTGATAGTGTTTATCCCAAGCATTTGGTAGGAGTTGGTCCTCTAGGAGAGAGCTACGTGGATTCTGGTGACTTGCTGAAGGAGGTGACTCGTTAGTCCATCTGGATATAAGGGAGATGGGTGTGACTTTCTGGGGAGAGAGGGTTTGAGCTCAGTAGTCCTGATCTTTCTCTTACCGTTATTTTCTTTGTTAAAGCCAAACCCCTGGAAGGGGGCAAGTTTGAACTTCCCATCTGAGGAATGTGTATATAGAGCAGCTTTGGGAAAGATGCCAGCTCGAAGAGCTTTTTCCAGCTGGAACTCCTGCCTTCAAACACCATTACCACTCCCCTCTCCACATACATATGCATGGTCCTTTTGGTTGCTGATGCATATGCCCACTAGTTCAGATGGCACTTTGCCGGCTTAAAAATTCATTGCATCCTTGCCCAGAGAATGTGGGTATAGAATAGAAGCCCATATAACAACACAGCCATCTTTCTTGCAGGATACAAAATGAAGCTTAGTTATCAAATGCTTTGGGACACTGGTTATAATGAAGGCAGGTGGAAACAGATTGGCCTGTTATGTAAAACTGGTAGTTGCAACCTGAAACAATGTTCCAGATACATCTTTATTTATGTCCATCACCATATCTTCAAGGCAGCATACACGAGTGAGGCTGAACTGTAGATAAATGTAGTGTCTCCATAATTAAGTGGTTAGAATAAGTGAATGGCAGTCAGGAGTTCTGAGTTCTATTCCTACCTTAGCAAATGACTAGATCAGAAGTAGAAGAGGAAATCATTTAATCTCTATACCTTAGTTTACCAGCCTGTAAAATGGAGCTCATATTACCTTATCTCAAGATGGCATTATGAGGCTTAATCAATGTTTATAGAGCACTTTCAGATTTTCAGAAATGACAAGATACTGCATAAATGAAAAAAAAATCTGCCTTTAGAATATGAAAATCTTAATCCCTCTGTGACATTGTTAAACAAAAAAATAATACACTAGGAAAGGAGAGCAGAAATGCCTGAGAGGGCATGGTTAGCTGCAGTGCCTTATGGATGAGATGCCATTCACCAGTGCTGCATAACTAAACAGCTCCATTTGTGTCTGTCTGTTACTAGCACACCTTGTGATTGAAGACCACTTCATCTCAAATGAGAAAACTGAAGAATACTGGGATGGGTGGATGTGTTTAAGGGTATTTTACTAATCAGTCAAGACTTCAACAGAAGATTCATCATCAGAGCCCACAACCTGGCTTTTAGGGTTATTGACTATGGCCAATAAGAGCACAAGGAGACAAATTCATTTCTGTCATAACTGTGAATTGGCCCAGGAACTCTTTTCAAGACAAGCAAAGAAGAGAGCTTCTAATTCACCCTAGTTAACTCCATCAGCTATTACTGAATGGGAGAGACCTTCAGCTGCATGACTGCCACTAACAACTGCAAGATTAGAATTAGGGAAGGTGGGTTTTGTGGTTGAGATCCAAGACTGGGAATAAGGTTATCAGTTCATAGCTCCACCATAAAATGTCTGACCTCAAGCAAGGCATTTAGGCCAAAAGTGTCTACTAACTCTGTGTGTCTCTACATTTGGCTGGAGAAAATTAGGGTCTGGTCAGAGGTGTGGGAACTACAAATGCCTGAACTACATGAAATGGAAGTGTTGTAGGTGCTTGGGTCCAAGTTGTTTCAAATTAGGCAGCCAAAGCTCAAGCACCAAAAGTTACTGGACACCTTTTTGAAAAATGTGGGTCTTACTCTCTCTACCTTGTTATAACGTCACTTGAAATCTATGGGCACCTCACTGTGGCCACATTACAATAGCAAAACAGGACTAATGATCTATGGCTTGGGTTCTCAACTCTAAGTCTAGTCAATCACAATTATTTCTCAGATCTACTCAAGAATCCTTAGCACCAAGAAGGCACCACAGGACTAAATGCAATAGTTTATCTGATCTTCCTGGTGTCAAGGAAGGATGAATTGCAGAATAGATGAGTGAACAAAGACTGAAAAAAGAAAACCATGAGCAGGTTTCTGGCCACCACCAAGAGCTGTTGGCACCTCTTTTGAGGATGTTACAACTCACACATTGACAGCCACTGGTCTGCAGAGACCCTGTTACTATCTCAAGATGGGGAGAGTTATTAAGGCAAGATTATCAGGATCAGAATTGTTGGAAGGAGCTGTAAATTGGAGGCAGAGTAGCAAATAGCATTACAGCTTATTGCTGGCAGCCAAATGCCTGCTAGAGCGAGCCAAGCCCTTTGGAGGAAGACAAAAGTCTGTCTCAAGACTCTGGACTTTTGATGCATATATATGGGCCACATTTAGCCTTAATCCACCCCGAAAATGAGGGCAAAACCATTGTCAGTGTAGACCATGCTTCCACTAAAACACAGGAAATTAAAGGCAAACAAACAAGCTGAAATAACATTATGTCTGAGACATCATCCCAAAGGAAGGAAATTGTGAGTTAAGTCACCCACAGAATCCTGCACTCTGCTGAGTCTTCTCTATGCACTGCAACACAGATGGCCTTTCAAAACATTCCACAATACTGGCCATCGTTGCAGACAGCTGTGTGGACAGCTCACAATACTTGGTTCACCATGTGTAATACATCATTACAATCCATTTATAAAGAATCCCCACAGGATACGTGAAGCCATCCAACCTCATTGGGCTCTCAGATAAATAACCACACATGCTGCAATGCATATGCATGGCAAAAAGCAACACTGGGAATGCCCTTGCTTTGGTAGATTTATTTCTCGGCTCTAGTGTAATTTTATAACAGGGTGGGAAGAAGAGTTTGAGGGGGTTGGTTTTTTGCAGGGTTTATGTTCAATCTGTCATGGTTACAGGGCTAGCTGCACCTCTGTCCCCTCACTGGTCTCTGAATCACCCCCACAGGTATCAGGTCTTGTGCCTTTAATTCTCCTGGGGTGAAATTCTGCAGTTTTCCCACTCTTAGTCCAGGCCGTGGGATACACTACCCTATGTATGAACTGTACTTACCCAGCAGGTCTAACTGCGGTTCTTCCCTTTGGGCATCTGTGACCAGTGATGTAGCAGTGCTTCTCAAAGTCGGGCCGCCGCTTGTTCAGGGAAAGCCCCTGGAGGTCTGGGCCTGGGGTCTTCAGCGGCGGGGGTCCTTCCGCTCCGGGTCTTCG
>NW_020664562.1:2385126-2412436 GCF_002925995.2 Terrapene triunguis
GTCTACACTACCGCGGTAGTTCGACGGCTGGCAATCGAACTTCCGGGTTCGATTTATCGCGTCTGGTGTGGACGCGATAATTCGAACCAGGAAGTGCTCGCCGTCGACTGCGGTACTCCACCTCAGCGAGAGGAGTACCGCGGAGTCGACGGGGGAGCCTGCCTGCCGTGTGTGGACCGCGTCTGAACCGCGGTAAATTCGAACTAAGGTATGTCGACTTCAGCTACGTTATTCACGTAGCTGAAGTTGCGTACCTTAGATCGAATTGGGGTGTTAGTGTAGACCTGGCCCCAGAAAGAGAGAGAGCATAGATTCACACTCTATTCTTAAAAACCTGGGGTGTATTGACAAGTTTCACACAACAACCTCACAAATATAAGGATTTCTTTCAGAAGAAAGCTTGTTATGTTTGGCAGGTTAGGGGTGGGAGCACACTGTGGTTTTACTTGCATACTCCTGAATTTAAAATGAATTTGGGCAACCCCCATTGGGTCATCACACCTTACTGATTGCTACATCCAGATCCATAAGAGAGTAAGCTTCCAAAAATCACACTGGGTTCCCAGGAGCAGAAGTCTCCATCTTGCAAGGACAGAGTAAATTCTGGCATTTTAGATATAGTGTAGCCTTTAACTGGCCCTACTAGGCACTCCAACAAGCTGCATAGATTCTTTAGCTATAGTCTGATGGGATTCAAAAAGGTGTGACAGTATATTTATATACAAAGCATCTGAATACCAACTCTTTCTGAACTTTGAAAACACCCAAGAAACTACTTCCAAACTAACCCTTAAAACCAAAGCTTAAAACCAATATAAACCAGGGGAGGGGGGCAAACAGCATCAATAGGATATTGTGATCCTTGATCCACACAGCCAAATGATTATTACACACACTGATTGCTAAAATTGAATTCTACTGCATACTGCATCTGCTTGGCTGTGGTATATTGTAACCTTGGTGCCTAGATTCTAAAAGGGTGGGTGTGTTTTCAGATGCATTGGACAGACAGTCACACAAAGCAAATATCTGTTTTGTTTTCCAGTTTATTTACACCACAATTTAGTTGCCAGAAGTTTGGTATCTAAATAAGTGACTTGATTTTCACAGGTACTGAGCACCCATAGTGCTCATTGAAGTCCAACTGAAATTTGATACATTATGTAACTAGCAAACAGGTCTCATAATCACTATACACCTCAACAGCGGTGCAGAATTTTTATTTTCACTACTTCCTTTACCCATTTTGGGAAAGTGTCTGATACTTTTACTCATGCCTAATATCACCTGATTTCAATGGGACCACTTCTGAAGTATAGTGCTATTCAGCAGGAGTAAGAGTATCAGAATCTAGCCCTTTAAGAACCTTCCAGTACAGAAGGGGATCCATAGAAATTAGGAATACCAAGTAACAGTGTGTTTATATTCTTACAGCTGACATTTTACTCAGTGTTGCTCCATACTTCATCAACACTGTTAGCTGCAATACATTTGAGGATAGTGGTACAGACTAAAGTCACAGCAGTAATTTTCAAATTTCCTTTCCAATGTTTCTACTGAAGCATTTAATGATGTCATACAGTTCAACCTGCCAAGACTGTGAGACACACAAAAGAAGAAAATAATTTCATCAGTATAAAGGCAATTTTGTATAATCTCAGTTTCCTGGTTCTACATTTCAGATATGAATAATTTACAGTACTAGAAGTGAGAACGTGATCTCAGCAACTCAGCAAGAGTCAGGAACTCCTGTTTTCAAATACTAGGTCTGACACTGATAACCCCGAAGACCTTGTGAAGGTCAATCTGCCTCAGTTTCCCCCATCTGTAAAAGATAATATACTCCCATCTTCTGTCTGTCTTGTCTTTCTAAATTGTAAGTTCTTTGGGGCAGGGACTGTGTTTGTAGTGCTTAGCACAATGGGGCCTTGATCTCAGTTGAGATCTGAGTGCTACTGCAACATACCTAATAATGTAAGTTCCAAGTAGAATTTTTATTACTTGATAACACAAAATACCTTTGGGACAAAGGTAAAATTGGATTTTAAAAAAATGATGTGGCATTCCTCATGATGAGAGACAGTGGAGAGGTACTATATGAATGACAGAAGTCAACCCATGTGTCACTATGTTAAACTAAGAAAAGATTATAGAAATTAACTAAAACTAAAACAGACAAGTCAACTTTCACCATCCAAACTGAGTGATGTGCAAAAAGCAAACAGTGAAGAGTAAGTTTATTTTACAAAATTATTCCATTTATAACAATCTGATTTGTTATTCATAACACAGAAAAGTGTTATTCAACTTTTGTTATTCAAAACACAGATTTTAGAGATACATCAAACCAGTATCAATAGACAGAAGTGAGCACATAAAACAGCAGATTCCGAACTCCAATATTCCACAGTGAAAAGTATTTAGCGTGGGAAATTAAAATGATCCTTGCTTCACTAATGGAAATTCCCATATATGTAGATTCCTTCACATTTAAAAATGTTGAGTCCGGTGGCACCTTAAAGACTAACAGATTTCTTTGGGCATAAACTTTCGTGGGTAAAAAAAAAAAAAAACACTTTTAAGGTGCCACAGGACTCCTCATTGTTTTTGTGGATACAGACTAACACGGCTACCGCTCTGATATTTAAAAATGTTATGAACTCACATGATAGGAAAATATTCACATTCTATTGGCATCAGCCAGTAGCAGGCTAATCCTGTACCAATCTTGACATTATGAAAACTACATCACCATTACCCTGTTTTTATAAACTTCCATTGTTAGCCACATCATTGACACCTTTAAGGGTAAACCATTCTCTTAGTGTTGCTAGTTTTACAGTGCATCAGCAATGAGCTACCTCCACTCATCTGGGATTTATCTCAAGCTGCTACCAAACAATGGCCATACCTATTGTATACTCTATCATTTCCAAAGCGGACCTGTAAAAGTGCATCTCATAACATATAATTGTACTCTGCGAGACTTGACTTTGTGCGCATTTAAGCACAAAAGGCTTGATCCGCTGCTCACAAAACTCAATGAAAATACTCCCATTCACTTCAGCAGCCTTTGGATTAGTCCAACAATCAGGGTCAAGAGAACTCTCAGCAACAACAGTGAGACATGGTTCAAAACTCAGAAGCAATAGGAATTGATGGATGAAACTAAGGACATTTGCTTTCTTTACATTTTAAGTGTATATGGCAGAGATCTGCAACCTTCTTGGCAGTGCCATTATCAATGTGACCTTTGGAAAAGCAAGTCAGTGAGATGAAGCTATTGAAAAGTACTTTAGAAAGAAATGAAGGACTCTTCGTGCCAAAGTGACACAGGTCTGAGTCTAGCATTCTAAGTTTTGCTGGACATAGTCTCATGGCTGGGAGGGGGCAGGGGTGTGAGAAGAGAAGGTGGGGGAATTTGGGACGTGCAGGGCTGCTGCAGCCAGAGAAAGAGGCGACTTTCCCCAGCTCCAGGGCTGCGGCTGCCGGGGAGAGACAGCCTTCCTTCCCAGCCCATCTCGATGGCTGCTGCGGTGGGGGAGAGAGGGCACATCCATCATATTAGAAAGGTAAGACTACTGATGTTAAAATATGAATTGTGTGCTTTTATTTGTAGAACAAAAAATGTTAATTATTATTACGTTTTTTTTAATATAGCGCTTTTATCCAAAGTGCTTTACAATAGTTAGCTAACAGTACAAACAACATTTGGAAAGATCATTAAGTGGTCCGCCGAGATCCTCAGCAATTTTCAAGTGGGCCACGAAAAGAAAAGTTTGAGAATCACTACCCTAGAATGCTTCTGTCACTATGGGCTTTCACACAGCAAGCCTTTGAGTGTGACCCCCACCCCTTATACATTAAAAACACTTTTTAAAATATTTATTACTATTATAAATTCTGGAGGCAAAGCAAGGTTTGGGGGTGGAGGCTGACAGTTTGTGATCCGCACGTAATAACCTTGCAACCCCCTGAAGGGTCATGACCCCCAGTTTGAGACCCCCCTGATATATCCTGTTTAGTTATCAGGTCTGAACTTCTGTCTCATTCATGTGGGTTTTTTTTAATGTCAGGTTAACATATTTAGCTGAATTGCAGGCAAGGTTTAAGGTCTAGTAAACTTATTCTGATACATGTCTAATAACTAAGTGTAAACCTAGGACTCCCACTGACATGAAAACAGAATTGAGTACATGCTTAGCAAACCATACTAGCTCAGAGACAAACTTCTAAAATGAGCTATGTTACACATTGTTGAGAAGTATTCCAACACTCAGATCCTTAAAACATGCATTTGTTGTTCATTTACCCCTAACATGTCCGTTTATGGCTCTAAGTCATGTTGCTGGTCCGTAGTTCAGAATGCAATACTTATGCTGACATCATAGTGCACAAAACAGAGATCCCATTTCCAAATAATGATACATGAGGATTAGAAGCAATCATTTCTTTAGTCACTAATTTTCTGTAGAGACCTGTAGAGTATTTGAAGGTAAATAACCACTATCTCCCTGAAATGCATATAGGGATATTTGTCCATGTTTGATTAAGTAATTTAATGCAAGCTTCCATTGGTATTGATGAGGCCTAAAAATCTAGTCTTCCTTCCTGAATCACTGATCCAATCTCACTGAAATCAAGAAGAATTTTTCCATTGACTTCAAAGGACTTTGGATCAGGTACAAGCTCTAAAACAGCATTTCTTACTTTAAATCTTGGCCCCACAAAAGTTCTTACTTCTCAGAATCCTATCTACCAGCTTCTGTTGCTCCAATCATGTATAACTAATGTCTGGCTGAGTAGAAAGGATTTTTTTCCCTTTCAGATACCAGCAGGCTAACTGAATTCAAGGCCAATTTCTTCCTTTCCCACAAAATATGTTTTATTACCACACTGCTCATGAGCTATGGTGCTCTTAATGTATCTTGCCAGTGCTATTGGATATATTCTGTTCAATGCCCTCCAGCACCTATTAAGCATGATCACCTTCCAACCCAGGCAAATGCTACCTCTAGGACATCCCCAAAATACTAATATTTAAGAGCTAGCTAGCACTAAGAAATCAGTTCTTTTTACTGAGATATGTTATTTATTTCATTTCTTTGGACTTACACAGATACTGAAAGGCACTTATTCATATATGCTTTAAGCACGCCTAACATCACATCATAAATACTTCAATATAACTAAAGAACATGACCTGAAGAAGAGCTCAGAATAGTTTGAAAGCTTGTCTTTCACCAACAGAAGATGGTCCAATAAAAGCTGTTACCTCTCCCACCTTGTCTCTCTAATAACTGAAGTACAGCAGTTCAATCGGTATAATAATGGCAATAATATAATAGCAATTTGTCTCTAAAAAGACTTTGGTTTTTCATTTTGGCCCCAGGACTGGATTTTTGCATAAGAATCAAGCATTTTCCCCAACAATCAAGCTTGCAGGTGGGCAAAGTTCCATCAAAACCTGCAACAAAACTGTGGTTTCAGTCAAAGTTTTTCTTGGCTGTTAAAACACGAGCTGTAATCCCTGCTTCGCTTTATGTGCCTTTCCCTGCCCTCCCAAACATATCATTGCCTATCCACCTCCAGTGTGTTCATGGCCTTTATAGCCAATACAACATTGCATAGTTTGGGATGCATGTGCTGCTCTCCTCCGGAGAGCCTAGTGGACATCTGCTCCTGGTTTAATGTATCAAGCCATGTGGGGAGGTTGCAGAGAAGGGGATTAATTTTGGAACCCTCCCCTCTTAGCATGGATGGGGCGGAGTTACCCCGAGAGTCTGAGCCACGCTGTCAGCTCCTTCCAAGAAATCCCTTTCTCCATAGGAAGCAGGAGCTCCAGGGAAAGTTTACAGCTAAGAACACAAAGGGTTAGGCAAAGCTTTGCTCTCGTCCTGATCCCAACCAATGCAGTAGGGAAGGACCCTCGTTTCCAGTAGAACAGCTAGGGCTAGGAAATCACAGCACAGAAAAGGATCAGAGGGAAGCCCCTAGCGGATACCTCTTGCCTGAAGAGGTGCAGTGCCTCTTGCTCAGGGTATCAGGAGTCCTGAAATGCAGGGAACCCTCACATGTTCAGCAAAGACAAAGACACCTTGCCCTAGATCAGTGGTTTTCAACCTGTGGTCCCTGAACCCCTGGGTCTCTGCACACTATGGCTAAGACTTTCAAAGGGAGCTGCACCTCCATTTGAAATATTGTAGCGGTCTGCAAATGAAAAAAGCTTGAAAATTACTGCCCTCAATCCCTGCAGCGCTGGAGGCAGCAGGTTACTTGTTCCCTTGCTTTATTATCATTATGCTCCTGGCTTCTGCACTGCCCCCCCTTAACCTGCCCCCCCTCTCCTGACCTCTGCACTGTCCCTCCTTAACCTACACCCCTCCTGACCTCTGCACTGCCCCCCAACCTGCCCCTTCTACTGACATCTGAACAGTCCCGTGACCTGCACCCCTCCTGACCTCTGCACTGTCCCCCCCTTTACCTGCACCCCAATTCAGCCTGTGCACTGCCAACCTCTTCCCCCTTAACTCCTTAGCACACACCCTCCTGATCTCTCCACTGCCCCCCTTAACCTGCCCCCCTCTACTGACCTCTGCACTGTCCCGAGACCTGCACCCCTCCTGACCTCTGCACTCTGCCCCTTAACCTGCACCCCCTCCTAGGCTCTGCCCTGAACCTGCACCCCTTCTCTCCTAGCCTCTGCACTACTTCCCCCTTTCCCGTGCCCGGCCCCCACCCCCTTTCGCTGCCGTCCGGACCTCTCTCCCCCCTGCACTGGCCAGACAGACGCTGCCTGTTCCTGAGGGCAACTGCCCAGAAACTTTTCTCCCCCACAAAGCAGCGCGTCCTCCGCTCGGCTCCCGCTGGCCCGGGCCAGGGCCATCAGCTCCCCCGCCGCACTGCCCCCGAGCGGGGCGCCCCGGGCCCCGCCGCCCCGCGCCTTACCAGATGGCCAGCCGGCTCTTGGGGTAGCGCAGCCGCTCGAGGCAGCCGAGGCAGTGGGGCAGCGCGTGGGCAGCGTTCCTGGCGAGGATGGCGATGAAGACGGTGGGCTTCTGCAAAGGGGACTCCGGCAAAGGGGCCGAGCCCTCCGGCGGCTCCGCGGGAAAGCTGGCCCCGCTCCTCGCCCACAGCGAGCAGCACAGCAGCAGCCGGAGAGCGGGCAGCGCAGCCATGTTCCGGAGCGAGAAGTCCCGGGAGAAGCCGCCAGCCTGCAGACAGCGGAGCCTCGCTACTGGGGGATGGCGGGGGACTGCAGGTCCTCGCGGTGGGCAGGCTGAACGGGATGGAGAGGGGGCTGGGGCTGCACACACGACACGACACGCCCGTGTGCTCACCTCCCTCTGGCTCCAGCCGTCCCGGGTCAAGCAGCACAGCCCCAGCCCCTCGCCTCGCCTCTGAGCAACTAAAACCCTCCTTTTTCTGTGCTGTGTCCCCTCCGCTCCCCCTCGGGCTCAAGAACAACCCCACAAAGCAGCTTCCCAAAAGAGTCGTGAATATTTTTACCAAGCCCCGAAATCTACTCGCCCGGCCTTACCATGAGATTAGAACAACATCGAATCGTTTATGAGCCAGTCCAAAAAAGAAAAGAAACCAAAGCCCCCTGAGCTGGGCGAACAGAATTTTGCAAGGCTGTCATCAAGTGCCCGATCAAGCCCCATATTTCTTGTGCACCCAAAAGTCATGACGACTTCAGAGAAAGAACTGGATGCAAAGGAGTGTCTGTATCCAGCCTTTATACTTAACCATTGTTATTTTATAATTGCACCCTGTGTTTTATAACATAGGCTCCCCTTCCACACAGTTTAAATCCCACTGAAGTGCTTTGCAGAGTTTGGGCCTGTGGCATGGCAAGGGCGAAGAGGTCAGTTTAACAAAGGAAACACCAACCCAACCATTTAAACATTTAAAAGAAACATTTTGCACCTTTCATCCCAAAGAACCTTACACAGTTAAAACAGAGACACAGGGATCTCTTCCCCCTGAGGAGAGTGGACAGGAGGGCCTGCTCCGACTCAGCAGTCAGCTCCACGTCTTCCACCTCCAGGCCCTCAAAGACTCCTTTATGGTGCCGGTAGTCTGGTGTGGAGTGTACTGGTGCACACCTTCCTCCGCTGCCTCCGATTTGACCGGCAACTCTTCCACCTCGATCCAAGGGGGTCTCCTCCGAGACCTCCCCGAGATGCCGGTCTTTTCAGGTCTTTTCTATTCAGGACCTGGAAGCTAGTCTCAGCGACCAGGTCCACAGCAGCCACCAAGGGGGAGGACTTTCTTGTGGAACCTATTCAACACAACCTCCATTTCAGTGTGCAGGTGGCAGAGTCCCCCTCGGTGTGCCAGAGATTTGTCCTGGTAGGTACCACCAGGATCGGAGACCTCCTGGACTACAACCAGAAGGACTGGGTGGATCCCCTGGCACTCAGCTGGCACATGGGGCTCTCCACTCCTCATGTCCCCCATCATATATTCCAGGACGTGATGGCAGCCTTACCACCCACCTCCAGGCTCTCCTGAAGTGGATCCTTGGGGGGGTGCTCCCCGCCCATCCCTCACTCCTGACCCTCCAGAGTTCACCTTCGGGCCTCTGCCCGGTGAGCCTCCCTGCCCACTCCCTATGCACCACCTGAGCCGTCTGTGTGACATGCAGCTGGTCCACCTCTGAACCATGCCTAGGAAACAGCTATACACGCTCATGCTCCACACCTTTCACTTCCTCACCCTTGTATCCCATCCTGACACCAAGTGGTGGGACCTCCTACCACCCATGGAGGGCGAGAAACCCCAGTGGGCCAGTCCATATTCCACCCTGGTCCCACGGCCCGCTGGGGATATTATCTGGCAGCTCCTTCATGGAGCAGTAAGCACGGGCATCTACCTTGAGCAGTTCACCACCTCCTCCAACACCTGCCCCTTCTGTGGTGAGCGGGAGACAATGGCACACATCTACATCGAATGTGCTATGTTGCAGCCCCTTTTCCGGCTCCTCCAGAACCTTCTTAAGTTCTTGCTGCATTTTTCCCTGCACTCCCTGATCTATGCACACCCCATCTGTGGCCCCACAAAGTCACGAGACCTCCTCACCAACCTCCTCCTGGTGCGGGCCCAGGTGGCTGTCCACCATACCAGGAGGAGGAAGCTGGACGGGGAGGCGCTCTGCAACTGTGGGGCCTACTTCTGATCTTCCCTTAAGTCACATCTCGGGGCAGAGTTCCTCTGGACTGTGTGCACTGGCTCCCTGGATGCCTTTGAGGAGCAGTGAGCATTGTTTGTGGTTCTCTGCTCTCTGTCCTCCTCCGGATCCCTGCTTTTGACATTCCTGTCCCTGATTTTTCCTTTGTTATCCCCCCGTAATCTTTTTTGTTGCCTGAGTCCAATGGCTCCTTCCCTTAGGCTGGGGGAGGGGGGCCTTAGATATGGGTGGGCTTGTGCCTGCCTATCACCAGGGCCTCAGTAGGTACACAGGGTTCTCTTACTCCACGTACCTGTGCTATCTCTGGGATAGAAGGCAGTAGCTAATTCACATTCCACAGCCATACTTCATAGCAACTGAGGAAAGGAAGTTATCTTGCATTTTTGTACAAAGTGTTTTACAAATAGATGCCTCAGAATATCCAGATGAAATGAGCTAATATACTGTATCTAAAACAAACTGCAGGAGGAAATTTAGATAAGCAGAATGCAATTATCCAAGTTGGAAATTAGCTAAGACACTAAAATATTCACTGCATTTCATTAACTCTCCAGAAATATTCTCATGAATGGCCCTGAAAGGACCATCAATGCAACAGATTACAGTTTAACACTATGACCACACAACACCGACTGTAACAATTTATATTTGGGGATCACGATCTTAATAGGAGCATATGCCCAGATCCACAAAGATATCTAGGCTCCTAAATAGAAGCTAGGAGCCTAAACACTTTTATGGATCTGAGAGACAAGGTAGATGAAGTAATATCTTTTTTTGGACCAACTTCTCTTGGTGAGAGAGACAAGCCTTCGATCTTACATGGAGCTCTTCTTCAGGTCAGGGAAAGATACTCAAAGTGTGACAGCTAAATACAAGATTGAACAGATAGTTTAGCGTAAGTAGTTAGCATGTATTCTAAGGGACACTCAAGGTGAAGTGGACCATTAACACCTCTGTAGTCATCGGACAGAAAGGGGGGGTTACTGGGTTCCAGATTGTTGTAATAAACCATAAATCCAGTGTCTTTATTAAGATAAAATTTTAGTAAAGTTATGAATTTAAGATCCCAGGCTTGTCTTTTGAAAGTGTTGGGCAGGCTTCCTTTGAGGGTGAAGACTGATAGGTGAATTATGGAGTGATTGCTTTGTGAAGGTGTTCACCCACAGGTGCTAGGGCGTTTTGTCTTTTATTATTTTCCTGTGTGTGTTCATTCGAGAGCGTGCTGTGTGAGATTGTGGATCTGGGCCCATTGTACTCACAGCTCCCACAGAAATGAATAGACATTACAGGTACTAAGCCCTTCTCAAGATAAAGTCTTGAGCACCTGGTGCTCCCTCCTGCTCCGCTGAGTGGGGGGAATCTTGACTCTGCCCACTTAACACAGAACCAGCACAGCTGAGCTAATGCAGGGTGGGCACCATAGTAATAGAGATTACTCTCTCCCAAGAGGAAATAGAGAGCAGGGAAAAAGAAACACAATTCCTTCCTTGGGCAACACAGCCCCTTCCCAGCACAGAGCTAAATGTAAAGGGACAACTTAGCTCTAACCTATTTCACTTGATTCACTATGGGATGTTTTCAAAAGGTTGAGCATGGCTTTAGCTACACAACACAATGACTTTAACAAAAGCCATGTGTGGTTTGAACACTTTTTACATGACTTGCTTCCTCATGTTTTGTTAATGGCATCAAAGGTCCTTTTGGAACAGGAGTTACCATTCCGAATCAGACTGTATAGCAAAGTATCCTGCCGCCAGCAGCATCTGATGCTTTCAAGGAAGGCAGCTCCTCTTCAATGCCTTCCCCCTCCCACCACACGCACACGCACACGCACACACAGGCCAGTTGTGCTGTGTTGGTAAATGGGAACAATTCCCTCATAAGCATGAGGTGTGTTTATCCATGTATAATAAGGGTATGACACAGGAGTCAGACTCCACTTCATTTCCTACTCCCAATAACATGGGTCAGGGTTACAAAAGGTCAGATTTCTGATACATGGCAGGAGGCAGCAGCTACTGTTACAACTCATATAATTGTTTTGTTTATTAGTGGTCAAAAATATCCCATTGCTTTTTAAAATCCAGCAGTGCGTTTGACTCAAGGGCCAGTTGTGCTGTAACAGGACTGTTAGTCACTCCAAGGGTTGAGGTACTAGCCTGTGTAAGCAGGTTTAAAAAAATGCTGGGAAAATCAACTATTCTGTCCGGGAGGAAGCAACACACCGATTTTCCTTTGGCCATAGGTCCCAAGGAAATAAAACAAATGCAGGCATCTTTCTTGAGTCCACTTCAGGTGTCCATACCAAACTGACAGGAACAGTTTGACTATGGGTACTCTCTTTGGCAGTACCATAGTCTCCATTAGTTCAGGCAGGCAGCAAATTCCCCCAGATACCTATTCAGGTGTGCTCTTCCCTGGATCAGCTGGAGAGCAGCTTCCTTCCCCTGCTAGGAACATACCACCCACAGGCCTTGGAAGCCTCTATTTTCTTCTATTTTTTCCATACCTAGGAGGCACAGCTGTCCATTCCTCTGTCCAGGAGCCAAACAAGCCACAGCTGCCATCTCTTCCCTCCAGGTCTGGTAGCTCTTTCAAAACCAGCCACCTCTTTTGTGCCCACTGAAAGGCTTTAGCCCCTTCATTGGTCACAAGGGAATAAGGTGTATGTGCCCTATCAAAGCTACACTTTTTAGACAGGCAAAGCTCCTGAAAATTGCCAGAATTAGAGAAGCAGGATTGGTCCCTCAGTGACCTCCTGCACCAGTGTAATCCACACACTGAATAAATGCTGAATAAATAGAGATGTCCTTTTATTTATCCTTCACCAATGGACCCAGTTGTTACCATATCATCATAACAGGATAAGAGAAGGGACTGTTCATTTTTCCATTATGCTCAGCCTAAGTCTGAATACCTCAGTCAAGTCCCCTCTTGTTCTTCTTTTTCCCACGCTAACTAATTCCAGTCCGTGCCTTCCCTCTAAACATTTTAGTTGCCTGTCTCTGGTCATTTTCAGTCTCTGCCACATCTTTCTTGAGGTAGGTTGACTAAAACCGGGCACAATGCCCTCGAAGGGGACATTTAATTGTTTAATTTATGTCATTGCCATTTGTTCTTTATTATTCTCTTAATGCACCAACTATATATTTGTTTTTTATGCTGCTGCATACTGAGCAGACACCAGCGCCGAGCTATGCTTTAATGCCTCCTAACCAGGGATGGATTAATTTGGGCCAGTGTTTGAAATTCTACAAGCCAGGTGCCAAGCAAGGAGCTGCCAACTTCTGCAAAGGGAAATCTGGCATGCATTGGACTGTAGAAGCCCCATTCACATAGGGAATCAGTGATGATTATTTCTAGAGATGAGATATAGATATAATTTGAATCTACACAGATTATACAAACTTTAAATAATTAATAAAATATACCAAATTGCCTTTATTCAGATTCTTCCTTCCTCATCCTTCCCTCACTTTATATTTTCTATCCATATAGTCTCTCTTTCCCAGTGATGTTTTCATTCTAATTGTTGTTATGCACATTGTCAGGGTTTTGTCTTTACTTATTTTCTCTTTTCATCTTACCAACTCTTCTGCCATAATCCTCCCTCAATTTAGCCTCTCTTCCTCTTTTTTTCCTTCAGCATTTCTTCTCCTGTCCACTTTGACCTCCTCGCTCTTGCTTTTTTTCCTTTCTTCCCCTTTTGTTTCTTTTTATTTCTTCCCCTCCTTTCTGTGTCATTGCTTCTCTCTCATTCACTTTCTCCTTTACCTTGAATTTCTCTACCTCCTTCCCTCAACCACCATCCTCCTCTATTCCCCACTTCCCTTCATCACCACTCCTTCCACACATACTACTTTACATGGCTGTAGTGAAAAATGATTGGTAAATATTTGTATGGCAACTGAACATGTAGAACACTATTATATAACCCTCATCCCTTCCTCCACCTCCTTCTCCCTCTCAATTCCCCTAATCCTCCTCTCCCCACCTGTCCATAGTGATGTTTGCTTGCTGCATTTCATGGTACGTCATGCATTTCTCTCTTGGTTTGTGGCATTTATTTAATGTCATCCACAGTTTATTTGTGTGGTAAGCACTGCGATGAGATGAGACAGAAAGGGGATAGACCAGGGGTGGGCAAACTACGGCCCGCAGGATGGATCCGGCCTGTCAGGGCTTTGGATCTGGCCCGCGGGATTGCCTTTCCTGTGGCACTGTGGGCCCCACGCCCCTCCCAGAAGCGGCGGGCAACACGTCCCTATGGCCCCTGGGGGGGCAGAGGGCTCTGTGCGCTGCCCTCACCTGCAGGCACCGACTCCCGCAGCTCCTATTGGCCGGGAACGGGGAACCGTGGCCAATGGGAGCTTCGGGAGAGGTACCCGCAGGCAAGGGCAGCACGCGGAACCCTCTACTCCCTCCTCCTGCAGGGGCCGCAGGGATGTGGTGCCGGCCGCTTCCGGGAGAGGCGCGGCATGGGGCCAGGACAGGCAGGGAGCCTGTCTTAGCTCTGCTGTGCACCGCTGCCACCCCAGAGCCGCTCCAGGTAAGCGGTGTGGGGCTGGAGCCTGCACCCCAACTGCCTGCCCTGAGCCCCCTGCCACACCCCACACCCCTTCTGCACCCCAACCCCCTGCCCGGAGCCCCCTGCCACACCGCAACCCCCTGCCCTGAGCCCCCAACCCCCTGCCGCACCCGCACCCCTACCCCAAGCCCTGAGCCTCTTCCAGCACACTGCACCCCCTGCTGCATCCTGCACTCTCTCCCGCACCCAACCCCCTGCCTCAGCCCTACATTCATGGCGCTGCATGCAATTTCCCCACCCAGATGCCCACCTCTCGGATAGACAGTGGGATGGAGAGAGAGGAAGAGGTGGGTGGCTAAAGTAGGGTTACCATCTGTCCGGGTTTTTCAGCCTTAAATGGCCGTCCGGGGGGGATTTCTAATTAAGTAGAAATGTCCGGGATTTCCCCTCCTGCGGAGTGCGGCGCGGCTGATTGGACGCCTGGCCTGATGGAAAGCCGCTCGCAGCCACTAGGGCCTCTAGCAGCCAGAGTCCCTCCCCTTCCCCCGCTCCCTCCCCCTCCTCCCCCACAGAGCAGCCGGCAGTGTTGGAATCCACGTGGAGCTCACAGTTCTCCGTCTGCCGGGTGAGCGGGGGAGGGGGGCAGGCGGGGGTGTGTGTGTGTAGAGGCTGCAGGGGCAGGGCAGCGGGGGGGAGCAGAGGCTGCAGGGGCGGGGGGGCGCAGAGGCTGCAGGGTGAGGAGGAGCAGGGCAGGCAAGGGCATAGGGGCTGCAGGGCGAGTGGGGAGCAGGGAAGCACTTAGCAACCCCCAACCAAGATCAGAGCGGGAGGGAGGAGGGGGAATGCGGGGTGCTCAGAGGAGGGGGCAGAGTTGGGGTAGGGACTTTGGGGAAGGGGTTGGAATGGGGGTGGAGAAGGGGTGGGGTTGGGGCGGGGCCAGGGGCGGGGAAGGGGCGGAGTTGGGGCAGGGCCGGGGGCGGGGCCGGGGCCCCGTGGAGTGTCCTCTTTTTTAAATGTTTGAATATGGTAACCCTAGGCTAAAGGGGGTGGAGGGAGAGGGATGGGTGGACAGTGACAGATGCAGAGAGTGACAGCTCCAATGGGACAGAGCAATTTAGGGTTGGCAATTTTGGTTGGACAGATTCCTGGAGGTTTCATCACATGACATAATCTTTAATTAAAGATTAATTTTTACTTCCTGGAGACTCCAGGCCAAACCTGGAGGGTTGGCAACCCTAGGGCAGCTGCACACCTGGTTCCAGAACTGGCAGCCGGGTGCAGCGTGTCCTGAGCTTGCCCGGCTCACAGGCTCCACAGGAGCAGCTGGGCACGGCGGGGACACAGCCGGGGAGCAGGGGGTCTGCAGGAACTATAGCTCGGAACTATAGCGCGCTGGCTTGTCCCCGGCCGGAGCACTTAGTGCAGTGCTCCGCCCGGAGCGAAGCCGCGCTGCACGCAGGAGCCGCATGGACGAGCCGGGCTGCGCGGCTCCCCCGAGCGGGCGGGAGCAGGAGCCCCAGCCCCGGGGGTCGCCCTGCGGCAACTGGATGGCAACTCACCCTAAGGTAGGTGGGGGGCCGGGCCCCGGGGCGGACCTTACAGGGGCCCAGCAGAGCGCGCTCCCCGCCGTCCCAAGGCTGCTCCCCGCGGCCCGGGGCAGGAGCCGAGGAGCGGGCCCCGCTGTGCAGCCGGGCTTGGGGTGTCCGGGTCCCGCCGCGGTGGGGCCCACACAAGGCCCCGCCGGGTGGCTCGGCGGTGCTGCATGGCCCGGCCCAGCCCCCCGCCTGAAGGAGAGCGGAGCTGTCCGGACTGGGTGCTCCTCCAGCTGTTGACTGCTGGATCCCGCGTGTCCCAGCAGGCTCAGGCTCCCTCCTCCTCCTCCTCCATGGTGACTGAGTTATTGGGGTCATGGTTGTGCATTTATGGTTTGACAGTTGAGGTCTGTAGCCAAGACAATACAAAATAAAATAAGACATCTTCACTTATTTAAATAATATCTTTAGCGTGAATCTTGTCTCACATATACTTGTTAATTTATCTTAAGCTGCTGAAAGCCTTATTTGAAAACGAAGATTGAATAGAGGGTTTCTGCAAATTTCCCAAGAAGTTTTGCTTTAGTTCTTGAAGGAATATTTCAAGCTGACAAATTCGATCTCAGTGCCCTGTGGTAGCTTTTCACCACTAATCTTTTTTCTCGCTCTCAGCCTCACCATTGAAAAAAACACATCCAGGAAATAAACAAAAAACAACTTGTGAGCTACCTTCCTTTAGGGAGGAAGGAGAAAAGGAGTACCCAACTGCAATAATGTGTCAAACTGTGAGCATTAAGATCAAAACCTAGAGCAGGGGTGGGCAAACTTTTTGGCCCGAGGGCCACGTCTGGGAATAGAAATTGTATGGCAGGCCATGAATGCTCACAAAATTGGGGTTGGGGTGTGAGAGGGCGTGAGGGTTCTGGTTGGGGGTGCGGGCTCTGGGCTGGGGCCAGAAATTAGGAATTCAGGGTGCGGGAAGGGGCTCTTGGTGGGGGGGATGAGGGCTCCGTCTGGGGGTGCAGGCTCTGGGGTGGGGCTAGGGATGAGTTTGGGGTGTAGGAGGATGCTCTGGGCTGGGACCAAGGGGTTCGGAGGGAGGGAGGGGGATCAGGGCTGGGGTTGGGGCATGGGGGGAGGCTCAGGGGTGCGGACTTCGGGCGATGCTTACCTCAAGCGGCTCCCGGAAGCAGCGTCATGTCCCCGCTCTGGCTCCTACGCGGAGGCGTGGCCAGGCGGCTCTGCGCCGTGCCCCATCTGCAGGCACTGCCCCTGCAGTTCCCATTGGCTGCAGTTTACGGCCAATGGAAGCTGCGGGGGCAGCGCTTGGGGCGGGGGTAGCGTGCAGAGCTGGAGCCCCCTGGCTGTCCCTACGCATAGGAGCCGGAGGGGGGCTATGCCACTGCTTCCAGGAGCCATGTGGAGCGGCCTCTGACCCTGCTTCCCGGCTGGAGCGCGGTAAGCCCCAGACCCCGCTCCCCAGCAGGAGCTTGAGGAGGGCTGGATCTTGCCCACGGGCTGTAGTTTGCCCACCCCTGACCTAGAGTCTAGACAGACAGAGATAGTAACATGACTAGGTAGACAGAGATTTTATGCTCCCCTTATCTGATCTCTTTTCATTACTTATTTGTATATTATTAATTTGAATAGTGTTTCAGGAAACTTTTTAAAAGAGCATAATTTCTGCCCTGAAAAGCATTGATTGTAAATTCCTTATGACACTGACCTTTGTCGTCTTGGATGTCTGTAAAGCACTATAGGCCCCATGCACGCCAACAGAGCTATATAAATAATGAGTCTCCTGTTACTATTACTCTTCCTTGGAATAGTCAAACTGCTAAGTCTCTTTGTTGGAAGAGGAACTTGATGGATTAATGTGATTTTAATGTAATAAACTTCTTAAGAGTTTAGCATATGGAGAGACCTTATCTTACATTTTATAATCAGAGCTGTTGAGGAGTATTAGCATGTTATTTACTCCTTCATGTAACATAAGAACCAGGGTCTCCCAGTGAAATTAATAGGCAGGAGGTTTAAAATAAACATAAGGAAGTATTTCTTTGCACAACCTGTACAGGGAATGTTCTGAAGGTCAGACGTATAACTGAATTCAAAAAAGAATGAGATAAATTCTTGGAGGATAGGTCCATCAACGGCAAGATGGTTGGGGATGCATCCCTATGCTCTGGGTGTCCCTAAACCTCTGACAGCCAGAAGCTGAGACTGGACGATAGGGGACGAATCACTCGATAATTGCCCTGCTGAAGCATATGGCACTGGCCACTGTCAGAAAACAGGATACTGGGCCAGATGGACCATTGGTCCGACTCAGTATGTCCATGTTTATGTACTGTAGCAGAAACAGATGAAACTCTGAATCTTTCTCCACAAAAACAGCTCTGTTCCAGAAACAGTCAAGATTCTTTTAATACCTTTTTATCTGGGCCACGCGGAAATATAACTTTAAAATATTTTAAGAAGTCAGTATATTTATTGGTGTTTAATCTTTCTGAATCTTAGTAGCAGTTCTTTAAACAGGCTCCATACTTTCTCATGCTCTTTTGAAAGGTTTTATGTATCTGTACCAATTTGGCTTCTGCTCTGCATTCTTTGATTGCTGTTACATGTTGGTTTCAGCTCACAGAGATGATGTCATTGGATGTGGCTGACAGCACTCAAGTATATGCTGCGTTCTTAGTTTACTTGGATCTTTTAGAAGGTAAATCAATGAAAGTATTTTTCTTGCGAGGCTGAGCAATCTGGGACATCAAATAAACTAACACATGCACTCTGATTTTTGAAGACCTATGTGTTAGTAGCACCCATTCCATGCTCTGGGTGTCCCAAAATTTAGCACAGTAATCAGCTACACTGAACAAGGCGCGTGTGAGTGTTATTGAGTGTTTCAGGTATTGAGGAAAATGTAAATTTTGGCCCATGAGTTTGTTCAGACCTGCCATGATTAATTATATCTCTCCAAAGCAAATGATTGATCATTGTTTGAGTGAATGCTATTATATTAATGCAATTACAGCAATCCTGAATAAACATTTTTTAGCTTTATTTCCCTGCCTGAAGGGATTGAGGTCTGCAGTGTTATCAGTATTCTAGCTGTTATCACCCACTTTCTCAGTATCTTAATATTTTTCAAATTTGGGTTGATACCAGGTTAAAATCTTACACTTAAGAGAACTGTGAAAAGAGATGCATGGATTTTTTTGTCTTTGAAAAACAAATATTTGAGTTACACCAGAGAAAGTTCTGGCCCCCATCATAGTACTGCTGAAGTCAGCAGAGCTATGCTGATTTATACCAGCAGAGCAGTGGTTCTCAAGCAGGGGAATGCATGCCCCTGGGGGTACGCAGAGATCTTCTATGGGGTACATCAACTCATTTAGATGTTTACCTAATTTTACAACAGGCTACATAAAAAGCAGTAGCAAAGTCAGTATAAACTAAAATTTCATACAGACAATGACTTGTCAGTGTTCTATATACTACATCAGCAGTTCTCAAACTGTGGGCGAGTTCGTTTTAATGGAGTTGCCAGGGCCAGTGTTAGACATGCTGGGGCCCAGGGCAGAAAGCTGAAGCCCGAGACCCACCATGCGGGGCTGAAGCCGAAACCCGAGTTTTTAAGTGAGGTGAAACTTGGGTTATGCAAGACAACTCTGACTCCTGAAAGGGGTACAGTAGCCTGGAAAGGTTGAAAACCACTGCAGCTGAGGACCTGGCCTTTAATATCCTGTGGCTGTTTTATTAAAGGATTGTTCACAAGCCAATAGTTGGCACTTGACTGGGAAAACTTTGTGTCTTGTGGGGAATACTTTGCATCATAGGTGCCGACTCCGTGGGTGCTCCGTGGCTGGAGCACCCATGGGGAAAAATTAGTGGGTGCTCTGCACCCACTGGCAGCCAAGCTCCCCTCCCCGTCCTCGCCTCGCCTCCGCCTCCTCCCCTGAGTGCGCCGCGTCGCCGCTTCTCCCCCTAGCTCCCAACGCTTGCTGCTGCAAAACTGCTGTTTCACGGCGTAACAAGCTCCAGGTGGGAGGAGCAAGAACACAGCGCGTTCAGGGGAGGAGGCGGGGAAGAGGCGGGACCAGGGTGGGGATTTGGGGAAGGAGTCCAACAGGGGCAGGGAGGGGGTGGAGTGGGGGCAGGGACTTTGGGGAAGGGGTTGGAATGGGGAGTGGGGCAGGGAGGAGAGGGGGGTCGAGCACCCACTGGCGCCAGCAGAAGTTGGCGCCTATGCTTTACATAGGGGAAAAAATAAAGACCACAATAAGTTGACTTTCTTCCCAAATGTATACCCTCCTTTATGATGCAACCAGAGAGAGACCTGTGTGTTGTGCTTTGGTCCCTCTCTTTTAATTTCAGGTAAAAACTGGCATGATGTGACATGCGTTGGACTAGCAGAACTCCAGCTCGTATGTCTCCGTGGGCGTGAGAGAGAAGCTGAGAATTTACAGGTTGTGGTGCCAACACCTGTCCACATGTCATTCACTCATCAGAGGTGAGCAAGTGATCCCAGAGTATTTGGTGCTGAATTACCAGAAAGAAAAAAAAAATAGAGGATGTAAATATTGATAGGGCAGCTAATAACTCCTATAAAGCTTTAGAAAAACATTCTCTGCCAAACAAAAAGATGACCTCCTCCCCCCCCCCCAAAATGAAGGGCAGAGGAAAAACCAAATTGAACACATGAGCTGAGTTATTTCTAGTATTAGGAACATTATGAGGCTGGGATTTTTTCCTTTAGCCTGATCAGTTTCTTTTGCCTTTTCCTCCCTTGAAATCATAACCCTGCAATGTAACGATTTCAACAGCAATTGGCTGTGTGTCCATTCAAAAAATGTTTTGTACTGTTTATAGACCTATCTGAAGTATTCATGGTGATCACCTCTAATGGAGTTTATATGGATAATTCTTTTGAAGTACCTTGAAGTTGATGAAAAATGCTTATTTTCTACTGCTTTTGTTAGTTACTGAATCACAGGAATGGACTCTGTATTTTTTTTTTTAATTTAAATATAATCCTGGCCACTGTCTGTCTGAAAATTTGCTTTTACAGGCTGAAAACAGTTATATATAACTGCGTTTTCAGAGCTATGCTTTTGCATTAGCTCTATCTAGGAAAGTGCTCTATAAACCCTTACTTTCACAGCTATACATACAATTTCTTGTGGTGCTCAAGGAGGGAGAAACAAGAAAGATGTGCTTTTCTAATGACATGGGTTTTGTAATGGAAAGTGTTTTCAGGGTTACTTTAAAAAGAAATTCTGTTCAGATCCAACTTTTTTTTACGTTTTGGGTGTGTTCTAGTGGTTAGGTAAAATGTACAGTATTCTTCCCCATCTGATAATGGCTATCTTCTTTCTCTTCCTCTGCCCCCATGCCTGATATCCTATCCTATGACACCTCTAAGGAACTGTTTATCTAAAGCCCTGCATGGATGCAAAATTTGTATCCGCATCCGATCTGCATACATGGTCCACGGATATAAAGTGGATATCCTCAGATTTGCAGGGCGCTAATTGTCACTTTGGTCATTTATTACTGTGATGTCAGGGGAGCTGCTACCAGATCACACAGTTAATTGCACTTGATGTACAGTGAACTTCATTTATATGCATGCTCTGTGAATGTCTTTTTCGGCACATTTACATATTCCAGTGATTTTATAGATGACAGACTTGTCTGAAGCAAACAACCTTGCATCCCAATAGTAAATGTGTAGTAGGTTATCCTGTGGGTATCTCTTCAGCAGCAATAAATCTGTGGCAGGAAATCTGTACTATGGCAACTAGTTATGTGGTTGGAAGTTTTCTAGTTGTAAATTAATAAGATTTTTCAATTACTATTCAACAAACCAATCATTTGGCTATTATGGATATGGTTTTAAAAAGAAATATTACATGTCAGATGGCATGATGCTGCTCTGCTGTATAATCACAAAGCTATTGAAAGAAAAGCTGGGAGACAAAGTATTTGCTACTGTTCTGCTTCTTGTGAAGGTGTTGATCATTTTCTGTGGGGAGGGATTTCTCTCACAGTTTTGGGGTTGGAGATAGGTAGCAAACTAGGATATTGGCTTTTCTCACTGTAGTTGTTTCTGCATGCTGTCTCTTGTTTCCTACGTGTTGGTGGGATTCTACTGGAAGTGGAAACCTTTTCCTCCCTGTGGGTGGGCAGGTGCCAGCAATTCTATGTCCTAACATGTATTTTATTGCAGGGAAATACAGCACAACATTTGTAACCCATCTTTGTATCCCATCGGACTTTTCATTCATGGACTTTCTGAATTTGTTTGTACTGTGGTGGCACTGTTTGCTCTGTTTCTGGCATCAGTGTGGATGAAATCTTTTACTGGACGGATGGTTGACTGTTAGAGTGAATGCATTACATTGATTAAAAGTACAGTTTGTGACCAGCTTTTGCTATTGAGTAAATATATAGAGTACGTTGTCACTAAAATGTGTTCTGGCTGAATACAGTTCTCCACTTACAGATGACTCCATTAAAGCTGTGCATATGCCTGTCCCTAATGCTGGTTTAATAGCCATTGCTGATATCTGGCAGGAGAATGGTATGGATACTGCTGAACACAATGTAGATACATGATTCTTGATGTCTCCAGTATACAGTGACTGGTGTCTCAATGGTCACCATCAAAAGGAGCCAAATAGAATGACCTGAATTCTGTAAACAGCCACAGGAAAAGTCCAAGTGCATCCTTGGGGATGGAATTTCACAGGCACATCTTACCAGTGAGAATGCCTGCCCCCTCTTGCTGACACTGAGCAGTGAGAATCCAGAGGATTGTTTCTGGGGTACAGTAACTCCTCACTTAAAGTCGTCCCAGTTAATGTTGTTACATTGCTGATCAATTAGAGAACATGCTCGTTTAAAGTTGCGCAATGCTCCCATATAATGTTGTTTGGCAGTCGCCTGTTTTGTCCACTGCTTGCAGGAAGAGCAGCCCGTTGGCGCTAGCTGGTGGGGGCTTGGAACCAGGGTGGACCAGCAGCCCCCCCATCAGCTCCCCTAAGTTCCCTGTGCGGCAGCCGCCCAGCAGGCTATTAATTGCCTGTAGTTCAGCTGTCCCTCCCCCCACTGCCATGTGCTGCTCCTGCCCTCTGCCTTGGAGCTGCTCCCGGGAGCCTCCTGCTTGCTGTGCGGGGGGGGGAAGTGAGGGGCTAATGTGAGGGTGTCCTCCTCCCCTCTGCTTCTGCGCCCCCCTCCCCCGCTTACCCCATCTCCATAGAGCAGTGGAGACACAACAGGTCTCAGGACGGAGGGAGCTTGCTGGCAGCAGCTGCTGTCTCAACTTGCTGATCTACTTAAAAGGGCAATGTACTTAGAGTGGAGTCAGCATACTTAAAGGGGCAATGCGCGTCTCTCACTCACACACATGGTGTATATCTCTGTCTCGCTCTGCCTCTCCCTCCATTTGTGCTGCCTTGTAGAGTGTGAGGCTATGTTAAAAACAATGCGTTAACCCTTGAGGGCTCAGCCGAGTGCTAGTTCATCATTTAGCAGTAAGGCATTCCCTGGGAAATATCCCACCCTCTTCCACCCTCTGGCTCCACCACCTCAACCAAGCTTCACAATAATCATTGCTGTGTACGGTATTAAATTGTTTGTTTAAAACTTATACTGTGTGTATGTATGTATGTATATGTATAGTCTTTTGTCTGGCGAAAAACATTTCCCTGGAACCTAACCCCCCCTATTTATATTAAATCTTATGGGGAAATTGGATTAGCTTAACATCGTTTCACTTAAAGTAGCATTTTTCAGGAACATAACTACAACGTTAAGTGAGGAGTTACTGTACATGGGGCAAAAGGTAATGCTGTGTGTAAGGGCTGTAAATAACTAATCTGTAAGTATCCCAAATGTCACTCCTTGAAAATGACTTTTCTATTTGCAAAACAATAAAGTGAATTGTAAAGCTGGTTGGAAATGCAGCAGGTTGCAATAATGCTGATCCTTTGTTCTGACTGTCAGTTTAATGAGCTAACCTTGTCTTGTGTTAGTGTTGAAACCATGGTTTAAATTGTTGATTAAAATGTACTGGCACTATAGCTAACTGAGCCTGGAAATGATAAGCTAAATAAAAAGAAGGTAGCAAATGGCTGATGTTCACTTACTTAATCTATAAGAATCAGGTCTTGGAGCAGGTAGGGGTTGCTGGAGTGGTGACCTCCCTCTCAAAGCCACTTGAAAAGGTACTTGCCAGTGACCAAAGCAGTTCTGCATCCACAGATGTTTAGGCACAGAGCAGCTTCTTTGGCTGACTCAGTCACTGGAGGAGTGAGTCTTTAAAGGAGCCATGTTGATGGTGCAGTGAGAGTCATTAGTAAAAGAAATAACATGAATGATAAAATTGGATGATTTTTTTTTTTTAAGCTAAAATTCTGAGCAGCATCTTTAAACCTTATTTTGGGCATTTGATACTGAATTTTAGAGGACTTCATTTTCTCATGTTATCAAGTTTATGGTGTTAATTGAAATAATTTCATAAGGTAAAGCAGTACTCCTTAGAAACTAAGGCCACATTCCTGCAAGCTGCTCCAAGTTACCTCCCTGTAACTGCATGGAACCCAATGACTTAGGCCTGGTCTACACTGGGGGGCGGGGGAGCGGGGGATCGACCTAAGATACGCAACTTCAGCTACGAGAATAGCGTAGCTGAAGTCGACGTATCCTAGTTTGACTTACCTCGCTTCCTCACGGTGTGGGGTCAATTGCCGCGGCTCCCCCGTCAACTTTGCTTCCGCCTCTCGCCGAGCTGGAGTTCAGCAGTCGATGGAAGAGCGATCGGGGATCGATTTATCGCATCTACACTATTCACGATAAATCGATCCCCGATAGATCGATCGCTGCCCGCCGATCCGGCGGGTAGTGTAGACGTACCCTTAAAGAGCTCAATACTACTCCTGTTGAAGTCAGTGGCAAAACTATTGACTTCAGTGGAAGTGGGATCTAATCAAATTTACTGCATTTCAAAAGCTAATCTTATTACACAAGCCGAGAAGACTTGGGGCTGTATTTGGAGAGGATGGGCCCACTGTCTGAGTGCTTAAATTTGAGCTTACTGAGGATTCTGTGAGTAAATACCTATAGAACAAGATTCTGCTTCTTTCTGTCTTGTTCCACCCTCCAATCAAAAATACCTCGCTGGGATGTGGAGAGCCGTTTTTGGCCCTGCTGAATTGAACAGTGATTTGCACAGTAGTAGGAAAGATCAGTCTTGTTTATGTATCTGAGAAGAACCTGTGGATTTTAGCCCATGTGGTCCCTTGGCTCTGCCATGTTCCCTATTTATCGCAGACAGACAGCTGTGTCCACCAGCGTACTACGTCTTGAGTGTCTACTTGTCAAATTAAATTTAACATCCCTGTGGCAGGGAAAACACCACAGCAGCCCAACACTGTAGCATTTAATTTCAGAAAGGGGAACTACACAAAAATGAGGTTAGTTAAATAAATTAAAAGGTACAGCACCAAAAGTAAAATCCCTGCAAGCTGCATGGAAACTTTTTAAAGACACCATAATAGAGGCTCAACTTAAATGTATACCCCAAATTAAAAAACATAATAGGAGAACCAAAAAAGAGCCACTGTGGCTAAACAACAAAGTAAAAGAAGCAGTTAGGCAAAAAGTCATCCTTTAAAAAGTGGAAGTTAAATCCTAGTGAGGAAAATAGAAAGGAGCATAAACTCTGGCAAATGAAGTGTAAAAATATAATTAGGAAGGTCAAAAAAGAATTTGAAGAACAGCTAGCCAACGACTCAAAAAGTAATAGCAAAAAATTTTAAGTACGTCAGAAGCAGAAAGCCTGCTAAACAACCAGTGGGGCCACTGGATGATTGAGATGATAAAGGAGCACTCAAGGACGATAAGGCCATTGCAGAAAAACTAAATGAATTCTTTGCATCGGTCTTCATGGTTGAGGATGTGAGGGAGATTCCCAAACCTGAGCCATTCTTTTTAGGTGACAAAACTGAGGAACTGTCCCAGATTGAGGTGTCATTAGAAGAGGTTTTGGAACAAATTGATAAACTAAACAGTAATAGGTCCTCAGGACCAGATGGTATTCACCCAAAAGTTCTGAAGGAACTCAGATGTGAAATTGCAGGACTATGAACTGTCATCTGTAACCTATCCTTTAAATCAGCTTCTGTACCAAATGACTGGAGGATAGCTAATGTGATGCCAATTTTTTTAAAGGGTTCCAGGGAAGACCCCGGCAATTACAGGCTCATAAGCCTGACTTCAGTACCGGGCAAAGTGGTTGAAACTATGATAAAGAACAAAATTGTCAGACACAGATGAACATAATTTGTTGGGGAATAGTCAACATGGTTTTTGTATAGGGAAATCATGCCTCACCAATCTATTAGAATTCTTTGAGGGGGTCACCAAGCATAAGGACAAGGGGGATCCAGTGGATATAGTGTATTTAGAGTTTCAGAAAGCCTTTGACAAGGTCCCTCACCAAAGACTCTTAAGCAAAGTAAGCAGTCCTGGGATAAGAGGGAAGGTCCTCTCATGGATTGGTAACTGGTTAAAAGATAGGAAACAAAGAGTAGGAATAAATGGTCAGTTTTCAGAATGGAAAGAGGTAAATAGTACTGGGCCCAGTCCTATTTAACATATTCATAAATTATCTGGAAAAAGTGGTAAACAGTGAGGTGGCAAAATTTGTAGATGATAGAAAACTTCTCAAGATAGTTAAGTCCCAGTCAGACTGCGAAGAGCTACAAAAGGATCTCATAAAACTGGGGGACCGGGCAACAAAATGGCAGATGAAATTCAATGTTGATAAATGCAAAATAATGCACACTGGAAAACATAATCCCAACTATAATATAAAATGAGGAGGTCTAAATTAGCTGTTACCACTCAAGAATGATCTTGGAATCATTGTGGATAGTTCTCTGAAAACATCCAC
This sequence comes from Terrapene triunguis, assembly GCF_002925995.2. Lineage (NCBI taxonomy): Eukaryota > Metazoa > Chordata > Testudines > Emydidae > Terrapene > Terrapene triunguis. The sequence continues at coordinate 2,411,343 of NW_020664562.1, forward strand.
TCAATGGGCAGCGGCAGTCAAAAAAGCGAACAGAATGTTGGGAATCATTAAGAAAGGGATAAATAATAAGACAAAATATCATATTGCCTCTATATAAGTCCATGGTACATCTTGAATACTGTGTGCAGATGTGGTTGCCCCATCTCAAAAAAGATACATTAGACTTGGAAAAGGGCAACAAAAATGATTAGGGGTATGGAATGGCTGCCATATGAGGAGAGATTAATAAGACTGGGACTTTTCAGCTTGGAAAAGAGACGACTAAGGGGTGATATGATAGAGGTCTATAAAACCATGACTGGTGTGGAGAAAAGTAAATAAGGAAGTGTTATTTACTACTACTTATAACAAAAGAACTAGGGGCCACCAAATGAAATTAATAGGCAGCAGGTTTAAAACAAACAAAAGGAAGTATTTTTTCACACAACGCACAGTCAACCTGTGGAACTTCTTACCAGAGACTATAACAGGGTTCAAAAAATAACTGGATAAGTTCATGGAGGATAGGTCCATCAATGGCTATTAGCCAGGATGGGCAGGGATGGTGTCCCTAGCCTCTGTTTGCCAGAAGCTGGGAATGTGCGACAGGGGATGGATCACTTGATGATTACCTGTTTTATTCATTCCCTCTGGGGCACCTGGCATTGGCACTGTTGGAAGACAGGATACTGGGCTAGATGAACCTTTGGTCTGACCAAGTATGGCCATTCTTATGTTCTTAAAGTGTTCCAGAATTAAGGCCCCAGCCCAGTAAATCATTTAAGCACAGCTAGTTCCTGTGAAGTCAATGAAACTACTGGCATGAGCGTAAGTGTTTGCAGGATTGGTGCCTGAATCTTGTGGGTATTGTTAAAAGCTCTGATTTTTTTCAGACTTTATAGAATGTTATTTTTTAAGGTGACAAACACATCTATAACTGAACAAGTCTTTTATTATTAAAAGTGATTTGTCACTTCCCTTTAACTTTTTACATATAATCTTGGACTGTAAAAATCAATGAAGCCAGTTTCCCTCTCAGGTTGTTAGTATTGCACTGTTTGGGTTTCAAGCAGACAGGGGCGGCTCCAGGCACCAGCGCACCAAGCGCGTGCCTG
>NW_020664562.1:2412836-2450144 GCF_002925995.2 Terrapene triunguis
CGCCAAAGGCGCGGGACCGGCGGACCTCCCGCAGGCATGCCGCCGAAGGCTGCCTGACTGCCGTGCTTGGGGCGGCAAAATACATAGAGCCGCCTCTGCAAGCAGAGGAGGGTTTATTTGATTAAACATAACTTTATGTTTTGACAAATATTTTTTAAAAGTGTTTATTGGTCTTATGTCAACAGACTATTTGTACAAAAGTTTGGGGGCCACAAGTGGGTTGATGTCCCTTTTAAACATTTGTCCGATTTGTAATTAGGCAACATGTTTTCTTCTAGTGAGCTGTAGCAATTTTTGCCTAGAAACAATAGCACTATCATTTTTCTGGTTCACTTTTACCTTGTAAGTGAAATTAAACATTCTCTTCACAACTGTAATTGTCAGTTGTTCCTCCAGCCACTAGTATCAATTAGTTGCAAATTGCTCACTTGTAAGATTATTCTTAAAAAGGCATACATTATAACTAAAGCTACTTCAAATATTAATACCTGCCTCTGGAAATTTCCACTACATGCATCCGAAGAAGTGGGTATTCACCCACAAAAGCTCATGCTCCAATACGTCTGTTAGTCTATAAGGTGCCACAGGACTCTATGCTGCTTTTTCAAATATTAAATTTCCTGAAACTGGTAAGTTGGTTAGCATCAAAATAAAAACTTGTTAAAAATAAGTCAGTAATTACTATTTATACCACTATGAACACAAGTGAATTAAGTTGCTATAGTCTAATACAGATTGCAGAAGTCTAGTTATTTCTTAGAGGGGGAGAGGGAGGTCTCTGAGGTCAATTAGTCTTAAATATTAAATGTTAAAAACAGACTTGTAGACTCTCCTGCAGGATCCTATGCCAAAATAAGGAGAGTGACTTTTTATTGTGTGCAATAAGGAGAATGACTATTTTTATCATATGTGAATTTAACCTTCCTCTGTTGCCTCATTTTACCCAAATTTGAAAGCCAAAGCTGGATCAAGGGCATAGTGCCTGGGACTGGAAGGGTTGACTTTTCACACACACACTGGCCCAAGGTCTAGCCATCTCTCCGGTTTCAAGGCAGGCATCTGGGAGCAGTGTTTGGCGTAATACTTGCTTGCCTGGCTGGATGCTCTGCTGCACTGACTGCAGTACTGTAGAGAACTTTTCCGTTGGTTGTCGTGAGTAAGGGGACTCTTGTTTCCAGCAGAAGTTTGGGTGAAGTGCTGATTTCTGTGTACAGAGACTAACATACATTAATTCTCCAGCCCTGACTTGCCTCTTCACATGCTTGGAGGGGGAGGAAGCTGTTCAGTTAGGTCTAGCTTCTGCTGAATTATTCATCCAGGCACTATAAAGGATAGATTCAAAACCTACAGCTTCCATGGCATGGAAAGGTTATGGCTCATTTCAGCTAACTGGAGCCCTATACCATTTATTACAAACTGCTCACAGCACTCAGTGTTTTGTCTTTGCTTTTCAGAATTTTTTTGCAAAGAGAATTTAATAGAAATAAACTTTATCTTCACCTCCCTCTTTGTCTTGTTGCACTGGTTGCCCATGTCCAGATTCCTGTAAGGTCTGTCCTGCTCTTTTGAGGATTTCCCTGAATATGGCTTGGGCAGCTAAGCAGTTCTTCAGTTGCCTGGAGTCTACTGCTTCTTTCTCTGGTCCTCCCCCTCCAAAAAGAGAGAGCATGCACACTCTACCCTGCCCTCCAAAAGGACACTGTTAACTTGAAATCTAATTAGCATTAAATGAGTTTTAAAATAGTCTCAGGCATTATACCTGCCCCTTCTATTCAGAATCATGCCCATCACTGTCATGTCTATGAATATTCCAGAGTGCGTTAAATGAAGAGACTAGTATCTGTTGTGTGATGACACGTGAGCCTCCCCTGCTATTTGTGATTTTACTACCGTGTTTTCCTAGTGTGTGAAAGACCCACGTGACAATAAAAACTGTGCTGAATGCAAAGTGCTGCCACATACGCGAGCTGGGGAAATACTTTGTCTAACCTCAGTGATGAGGATTTTGTCTCTTACTTGTAATGACAGTTGATAAAATATTTTCACACACGTGTGGAATTGAAAAAAATCAGAGGTGTCTCTTTATTTTGGGTACTTACTGATTAGTGATCAAAGGACTAGGCTGCAGCATGAGTGTTGTTTTGGGTAAACTGTGAAGCAGAGGAGTATGGCCTATTGGCTATAATTCATGATTGGGAATTGAGATCTGGGTAGTACTCCTGTGACTGCCATGTAACCTCAGTTGATGGTTCTATAAAATGGAGAGAATATCCACTTCACAGGTGTTGGGCTTAGTTCACAGCCCTTTAAGGGTATGTCTACACTGCAGCCCAAGCTCTGGGACCCTCCCACCTCGCAGGATCCTAGAACTCGGGCTGCAGCCCAAGCCCGAACATCTACACCACAATTAAACAGTTCCTTAGCCTGAGTCAGCAGGCATGGACCAGTCATGGGTGTTTAACTGCAGCGTAGACATACCCTAAGATCCTCTGCTGGGGTAGGTGGTTTAGAAATGTAAACTGTTAAATGTGGTATTTTGTATAGCAATATCTTTTTCATGATGAAATCCAATTAATCTTGTACAAAGTAGATTGAAAGTATACTTGGATAGGGGGGTTTGTGTGCAAATTTAGGGCCTACTTCTGGTCATGCTGACCTCAATAGGAGCAGGATCTGGTTTGCTGTGAGCATGCAAAGTTACAGGCATCAATTTTAAAAGCAGAGTTTAAGTTACCCTGAAAATTTGGTCCCTTAAATCTAAGAAGAGGGGAAACACCTCTTTTACAAGAAACACTGATGTCATTTGGGGGATTATCTTTATTGCTTTGTGCGATTATTTGCATTAGAGTGAATTTTCAGTACATCTTCACTCTTGCAGTGCTTCAGTTTCTCCTAGTTTTTCTGTCCTTGGATTTTTCCCATCCCAGTGCTTCTATTGAAGATTGAGATCTGTTGCTGGTGAAACCCCAAACCTTAGCAGCCTCTGTTCAACATTCAATGACTTTTCTTTTATTTTATTTTATTTTATTTTATTTTTAAAAAAAGCTTGCAGAATATTTTAGCTCAGCAGACTTCTCACTGTGCTCCCAGCAGCACAAATGCTTGATTGTTCTATAAGCTCTCTTGGGGCTTCAACTGCCTTTCAGTTTTACTAGGCAGTCACTGGCATGAATCCCTGGAAGGTGGCATGTGTAAGGGTATCTGTTGTCGCTGAACCTCTGGATGAACAGGGCTATTCTGGAGCCTCAGGCACAAGTTAATTATGTATTGTAGTGCACAATTTCATTTTGGCAAGATGGGGTAAAACACTGCAATGATTTTGCTATTGTGTATGTGCTTCATTTACAAGACAGCATTCACTACTCTAATAAGTGGCGTTTATTAGTACAATGCATGCTGTAGAGCAAAACCGAAGTCATGATCTATGATTCTGACTTATTCAAAAACCATCACAGGATGTCCCCATCGTGAGTTAAGTTTGGTGTACAAGTCTGATGTTGGAGCTTTTAATGTTGACATGTCAACAGTGACGACAACAGCCACCAGCTAAAGTTGCTCATAAAGAGCAAAAAATTCAAACCCCCTCTTGCTGAAGGTTAACCACAGCTCTATTGGCTTTGCACTTTTAGGCTACATTTTATTGAACTCTGGTAGTAGATTATATTGAGCTTCTTAAAGTTAAAAATGAGGTTGGCAAAGGGTGCTTCTACAGCGCCATTGGAGAGAGGTGATTGACTTACAACTTCTGTCAGACTGTTACGTTAACTTTAATGAGTTGGAATTTCTGGGTTCCTTTGCAACATCTATCATTATGCAAGTAACTTGTGTGTCCTAGAACTAGGTGAGCTTTATTTTTGGGAGGAGAGTTTGGTCCAAAACGGCCAGGACATCTGAAGACTGAAGCCCAGTGCACAGGGTCTATTAACTCTTATGTCCTTTGAAGAAGATAACAATGAGAAATCATAGCTGTAGGTAATGACCAGCTATACACAGTGCATGCCATCAGCATTATACCATTGAAACTGATGTATACTCGGGTGATCAGTAAATATGGAAAGACTGGATATTGTAACACACAGGCTGTATGATGACTGATGCGTGAGAAAGGGGGAATCAGGAATATAGTGGAAATGAAGACCGCTTTCTGGCACTGGTTCAGATTAAAATAGTAGAGTAGTCAACATTCTGGTCCCTGTTGGTCCTGGGGGATGGATCATTTCTTGGGGTACCTGAATAAGCAATGCAGGATTCAGCACTAAGGAATGAAACCATTAGCTTTGAAGTTTGGGACCTTGTCTTGAGGAACTGAGCATCCTCGGTTTCCTTCAGTCTCACTGGGAACAATATTTGAGGCTGCTCAGTACTTCACAAGACTGGTTGCTGCTGCTGCTGAGAATGTTGAGGAATGGAAGCAGTTGGAACTGTTCTGATGGGGTAAAGCGGGGGGAATACTCCAGAATTTAATTCTTCAAGAACTGTTTAATGTTACTGGGCCCTGGAGAGAGATCAGGGTATATCTTGAGCACCCGTCAACAATCCTTGGGGAAGAACCATTTCTGGCTATTAAGAGAAAATTAAGTTGGGACTACTCTTTGCTCTTTCCATTAGAGGAGAAGGACATGGGAGATAAGCAAAGTGCAAATATGGGAAACATTTCCCCCCCTATGAAGTTCCTGGGTGACGTTCTCTGGCCTGTATTGTGCAAAAGGTCTGAATAGATTATGATAATGGACCTTTCTAGCATTAAAATCTGTGAATCTTCCCAGCAGGAGTCGAGAATGAACTGGATACAGGTACTGAGCTATGCTTTCAATCTGGGGTGTGGTTTTTCAAGTGAAGTTGGAGGCACATTGGAAGACCTACGGGCGGAAGCCTGTACCACCATAGGCTCTGCTGTGGATAATTGAGCTCCTTTATCCCCTATGCTGCTAATATTCTACTTTTTCTAGAAGAAAAGGCCATCTGTATACAAGTGGTTTCAGTTAGAGATGTTTATGGGAGCAGAAACCCCTCATATCAGTGAAACCTTAACAGGACGTAGTGGTTTGCCTTTTTCTATTATCTAAGCTGTAGTCATGTTCTTTGAATAAGTGAACTAGTTCATACTGCTATCTTTTCATAGGCTCTTAAGTTATTAAAGTGGAGGCTTATTAGCTCTGCCAGATCTGGCAAACAAATATCTAGTAATATTTCAGAAGGCCAAAACACAGAGAGGACATCTGGAGAGGGGCTGCGTCAGTTTTTGGCATTTCTTTACTTAGGGCCAACGATCTTTTGAAGTAGAAAATCCTTTTTGTTGTATCTACATTATTCAAAAAAACATAGCGCAGTGTTTATCAGTCTCTTTGTTCATTGCAGATCTGATGTACATCAAATTCACAGTGCAAATCCAGATAAACATCTATTGCAGTCTAATTATCTTCCTACCGCTCTTATGAATGACAATGGCTGAAAAGGAACTTAATCAGAAATGCTGTATGTGATCCCAACAATGATGCCTTGAAGGGAAACAGGAAACACATGCGTCTGCAGACTTCCTGAATTCCTGGGACTTATTCCTTTTTAAAGCTCTCCTCCAGATAATCTCCAACAGTGCTGCATTGTATCTTCCACAAGATTCAACAAGCTCCTTTTGGCCCTGTCTGCATTAGGAAAATGACCTGTTCCAGCGATGGGTCCCCCTGGAGCATCTTAAACCATGATTGAAAATGGTTTTTCTGGTAATATTGATTGTGTTGAAGAATGGCCCAATTGCTGAAAATGTCATGAAATTGAGCAAAGGGGGTGTTAGACAATCGGGGGGGGGGGGGGGTGGAATGCTAACGCTAAGGCCTATTAGGATGAGAAATATCCTCCCTAAGGAGTTAGATGGAGACAGGCCTATGGATTGTCTAGTCTAATTTTAAATGATTCAGACTACTCAAGAATAAACAGTAAGGAGCTCCTTCTGTGTTTGGAGGTAAGTAAAGACCACTCCAACCAACAGCACATGCTTCAATCTAGTCCCAGGGCTACTCTTAAAATGAGTATAAATTTCATGGGTCTTGAAATCCCTCTTGCAGCAGATGGGCACTACCACCATCCTGCATGGGCTGGTATTTCTCTAATAGGACTCTGGACACTACAAAATTATGTTAACCTAAGTTCTGTCAGCATACAGCCACCACAATAGTTAAATTGCTTTTGCATGTCCACACTACAGTCCTTGTGTTGGCGGTGCGTGTCCTCACCAGGAGCACTTGTACCGACTGTACTGTCAAGTGTGGGGCATTGGGGGATGGCTTCTGAAAGCCAGTAACAGTTGATGTCTACACTGCGTTGACCTAACGACATCAACATTGACTCTGCCTCTCATGGAGTTGGAGTTATTAAGTTGGCGTAGTGGGGCAGTTATGGTGTCAGGAGCAAAATTTTAGTGTAGACATTTACATAGGTTGATGTAGGCTGCCTTTGTGTCCACCTAACTATAGTGCAGACCAGGCCTCTGTCTACCTTCTGACCTGCTGTTGAATTCTTAATTGGCAGGGCAGTGTCCTGAGTTGTGCACTACTTTTAGGGCACATGTCTGCAGCAAAGATGAGAGAATGGGGCACTTGCTGTTATGTGCAAAATTATAGTGTTGCAGATGCCAGGGAGACCCCATAGAATCCTTCCTTAGCTCTAGAACACTCTTCGCTCACACACTTTTTATTATTCAGTGTGCTTCTGTGAATAGGACACTTGTCACCCCTCCCTACGGCCGTTTGGTATGTCGTATGGAAAATTGCTCATCACGCTGTGGAAGGCCAGAGAAGAGCAGAACCCTGCAGTTCTGAAGGTGTCGCTTGTTGTGGACCCTATTTCCGCATGCTCCAACCCACTTCAAATCATAAATGAGCTGCCTCTAGGTTAAAAAAAAATGAGTAATTCAGTCTGGAGTGAGGGCTTGGTATTTTCCCCCTACATGCCGAACTGTGCTTGACATCGGCACTTTAGCTGGTGTCCCTGGGCCAATGATATACAGCTGCACCACCATGCACCCTGGCAGGGAGATCCCAAACTGAAAACCACTTGGCAATCAAAATAGTACTAACATATAGGGGTAAGAGGAGAGCTCATTTAAGGTATTTGATCTTTAAGCATTTTGGAGGCAGTCCCCTTCTGCTCTACACATACAGCATCTCCTTGCATAGCTGATCTCTGCTTTGTCACCAGCAGCATCTGTAGTAACACATGAGTGTGAAAATATGGCTTATGATCATTTAAATGTCTTTGCTGTGTGAAATGGCTAGCAGGCCTCCCTTTGCATGACACCTTCTATGTATGGGGCCCAACCGTAAAACCTGCAAGGAAATCTTTGTTTTTCTTCTTTAGTGAAACTGAAGTATGACTGATTTCTGCAAAACTCTGAGATTGCTAATAGAGCACTGGGAAGATCATGTGCGTAAAACATCATTTGGGCTTCCAGGCTGCTGCTTTATCCTCTGCCACTTCCCATTTGGAAGATAATTAGAGCTTGAGAACAGGTGCATTTGGAAACACTCATTTTGAGCCAGTGTCTGACTTGCAGGATCTACATCTCTTGGGGGAGGAGGGGACTCAAAGGTACATCAAGTGATGGGGGCGTATGCATACTGTAGGGCAGGCCTGCACAACATGCGGCCTGGGGGCCGCATGCGGCCTGCGTGGGCTCACTGTGCGGCCCGCGGGGGGTGAGTAGGCAAGTGGCGGGTGAGGGAGGGGGGCTGAGGAGGCAAGCGGGCAGGCAGTGGCGGGGGGGTGAGTAGGCAAGCTGGGGGGCTGAGGAGGCGAGTGGGCAGGCAGTGGCGGGGGGGCAGGTGAGCCAGCGGCAGTGAAGGGGGGGGTTGAGGAGGCGGCCGGGCAGGTGAGCCGGCGGCAGTGGCGGGGAGCTGAGTAGGTGAGCCGGGGCGGTGGGGGGGCTGAGGAGGCGAGCGGCGAGTCGCTGGCTGACCTGTTCTACTGGCCTGGCTCCCTTCCCCTCTCCAAGAGTTGCAGCTGTCTGGAGGTGCCTGCCTTCCACGCCTTCCTCATTCACACCTCATTCATTCAACAGGGCAATTGATTACAAAGTGGGGGGAAAATCTTATTCTACTTCTAGCAAAAAGACATTTTTCTTTTACCTTAATTATACTACCTTAGGGGCCAGCTATAACATATTACCAAGGTTCAATACCGCTGTTTCAGCAGGGCGGTACTGGGGAAGGAGGGTTTTTTTCCCACGGGGCAGGCGACGCTGGGGTGGGGGGGGTTGTTTTGGGGGGGCTGGGCGGCGCTGGGGGCGGGGTTCGGCGAGGCCGGGGGGGTTCGGCCGTCAGCTGTTTTCTTTGGAGTAATATGGCCCTCGCCGCTTTACGAGTTGTGCAGGCCTGCTGTAGGGACAGGTAGGCTCTGTAGCAATATCATGGACAAACTCTCCACACAAGGCTTATTAGAAAACAAGATGGTTTTCAGTGATGTCATATACAGATGTTGCCACATCAATCATTTAAGCCAGGGGTTCTCAAACTTCATTGCAAAGGGGGTTGTGACACACTTTGGGGTCCTGATCCACAGTTTGAGAACCACTGATTTAAGCCATTATGCACTCTTATCCCTTACATGTCACCACTCTAACGTCCTCAACTCTGTTGGACTAAATAGTTTCTCTTAGAGCCCTGTAGATTTGTGCTGTGATTTTTGGATCCTAAAATGACCTTCCTTCCCACCCCCACTCCGGGACCCTTGATTCAATTAGTAGACAAGTAAATAGTCAACATATTATTCCTAAAATGAACTGAGATGGAAGCATTTCTTCTCTGTGTGTTTGCCTGGATTTAAAAAATAGGAAGCAGAAAGTAGTTGACAGCGAGTGTTAGTTAACTATTTGTCTTCCTCTCCCTGAAAGCTACCTTTGAGGATAACGGACTGGGTTGGGTGGCAGGAGATCTGACTTCATTTTCTGGCTGTCACAGACTCACTCAATTTCTCTGTGCCTCAGTTCACCCATGTGTAAGATGGAGATAATGCTCCATTTCATACTTCGTCCATCTCGTTTATTTAGATTGGAAGCTTTTCAGTTCAGAGGCTGTCGTGTGTGTACCGTGTCTGGCACAATTTGGCCCTCAAACTTGGATGGGGCCCTCAGCGCTACCATCTATAAATGGTTAATAAGGTGGCAATGTAGTCAGCTGGTATATACTGTACTGTATATAAGTGAGGGCACTACCTGCTAATATATGGATGAATCCAGTTCCAACAGGGGTCTGTGCAACTGGAGAATTTTAAAATAAAAATGAAGGCTAACTTTTCCTCAGACATTTAAATGCATTTAACTCCAGAAATATAACCCCTAACAGGGCTGACTAGTGGGACTGGTTCATAGGATTTTAGCGCTTACCCTGAACTAATGCTAATCACGGTGTTGAACATGCATGTGTACTGAAGGCAAATAGTCACGTGCTTTACAGCATAAAAATGACTTTTTATAATGGATCATGGCTCTAGTAACTTTAAGGATAAGTTAAATGAAATACTATAGGCTCTGAAAGCTTTGTAATCAGAAAAGCCTAAGCACAGCTGGTAAAAGAGAGAGCACTATGTTGAAAATGTAATGCTTTGTTCCCACTGTTCCTCTTTCCTGCTCTCTTAGCTTTCTGCTGCAGGAAGAAATGGGTTCTCTAAGCAGGATGGTGGTATCCATTAGGCAATAAGCAGTATTGCCTCTGCAGTACATCTGTGGGAAGGTCCTTTAAAGGTAGAGAATTCACTGGACAGCAGAAGTGTTCACGATTTACTGGCTGGGATGTCCTCAACCCTATAAATCCTGGGAAATAAGTGATATTGCAGTTTTAGCTTGATGCTACGTTGAAATGATTGTGAATAGATTGCTAACTGACTATCTTTCTTTCAGGCTCAGAGAGATCATGCAGAAAGCATGTATTCCACAAGATGAAACAGATTCCCCACTGTCAGTTATCCTGGCTATAGTTGAGTCAGATTCCACAGTAGTCTATTATAAGCTGACAGATGGTTTCATAATGCCAGACCCTCCTGATGATACTGAAGACATGGACAATAAACAGTGGAGAAAGAAAAGAAGGAAGCTTTTGAGATGACTTTAAGACAAAGATGAACTGTTTGTTGGCCCCTTATTTTCAAATCTAAACAAATTCAGTAATTTGTGTATGTAAATTAAAAGGTACAATGGCTTAACTGCTGCTTTGCAAATCTTCACTTGCTCTGGAGAACTCGGATTTCTGCAGCATGCTTCAAAATAAAATGGTATGTAACATGTTTCAAGGACCCGACTTTTATACAAGGCATGTTACGCCTTTCTCCTCCTCCACTTTTTTTTTTTTTTGGGAGAAGCAGAAGTTTTCAAAGTTTGTCCCTTCTTCACAAACACACCTGCATTTGTGGTAATGTAAAGATTGAACAGAGTCAGACCTATGGCATAAGTTTTAAAGGTAAATATTTAAATAAAATAAGCTGTTCTTTAGTGTAGTGTGGTTGGAGTGAAAGTCTTCAAACATACACTTCTGCATAAGTTAAAAAGACAGTGGTTTGTCCTACTCATGGCACCAAGAGCATTTAAAATATAAATTTCACCTTTTGGGCCTCTTACTGCTATATTTAGAGCAAAATAGAGTAGGTTTTGTCCAGCAATATTTTCTTTTGGTTTAAATGTTTTGCAACTGGAAAAATGACCTCACTATAATGACTATGATAATTCCTAAGGCTACTAGAACGAGGCATGGTCCTGTGATTAAAGCCCAAGACAGTGGTTCTCAACCTGCAGCCCATGTGACATGCTCAGGGCCTTACAAATAGTATTGGATGCAGCCCACAACGCTAAATAGGTTGAGAACCATTGGCCCAAGATAAGGTTCAGCGACTCCTGCAATCTAACCATAGTGGCCAGTCACTAAGGTCCAATCTACATAAGCAAATGTACATGTCAGTAGATACTTGGAGGACTAGCTTATTATACAACAAAATTAAACACTGTTTGTTACCCATGTGAATGAAAATGGAAGGGGAAGCAGATTGAAGATCAAGGGTTCAGTAATGTGGTGTTAACTGTGTCCGGCCCTATCTACACAGTCCAAAACCAAACCATTTTATGAGAAATTCAGACACCTCTTGTGTTATAACATGATCTCTCAACACAGTAAATTTTTCTGTGTGAATGGCTCCTTATTTTCTTGCCTCAGTTACCCCATTTTAAATATGGGTTCTATTACCTATTTTTAATTGGCTAATCTTTAGAGTCTTTTGAAGCTGAAGACAATGCCTAGGAGCTACTAATTACACATTTTTTCTATACCACATAGACTGCTGCAGCTGGTGTGCCAATTCATGCATCAGTCAGCCACTCTCAGCACCGTCTGACCATTACCTCCTGGGGTCAGGGACCATGTCCTCCTATGTATTTAAACAGCACCTGGTACAATGGGGCCCCCAATGTGAGTGTAACCCACATCATTTATATCTCCAATGGAGCCTCTATGGGTTAAACTAGTTGCCTGAATGATGTTTCAGCTGGTTATAGGGGAAGGGGAACAAAGGTAAATTGTTGGTGGTACTTCCATGGGAATTTTCCATGCTTTCATTCAGTAGTTTTCTTCAAGTTTAACCTTAACTTGGAATTTTTGGCTTTCTAATGCAAGTTCCATATCTCAGAAATGGCTTTTAAAGTACATGTAAAAATTCACCTAGGGTCAAGGCCTACACATGGAAAATTTCAAGCAAAAGGCCTGTTTTTGATAGGTTCAGGAACAGGGGAGGATCCAAATTCAGGCTAAGCATGAAATGATAGTTAAAATCTTTAGTCCCCCCTCAATAGGACAGACTAGAAATCCATGGTGATTTCAGAGTTAAAGATTTTTAGTTTCACTTAGTCAAACAGGCTGGTGAGAAAAGCAGGGGACAATATGTACAGCAGGATGCTAGCCCTGCCTTCACCAAGGTCTTGCTGTGCGACCCTGGGCACCAATTTAGCAAAGCACTTAAACAGTTGCTGAAGCCCCACTGAAGTTAATGGGACTTAGGTGCACTTCAGCACATGATCTGCTGTGTAGGGATAGACTTAAGTACATGCTTAAGTCCTTAATTGAATCAGAGCCTTAAACTGCAACTCCAGTGTGGCACTTCTAAAATGGAGCTACTACTACTTGCCTGTCTATCCAAGGTACCTGCATATGGTACAGTATCAGAGCACCTCACAATCTAATGTAATCCTTGGCTATAATGTGCAAATATTAATTTAATCCTGTCCCTAGTGGTGATATCCATCACTTATGTGCATTCTTACTACACAGCGTTTTAGGGCCAGATCCTCATAAGGTGGAAATCAATGTAATTCCATTGGTGTCACTGGAGTTACAGCAATTTACAGCAGTTTCCTACAGCACATGAATACCTACTTCTCACACGTTAAGGATTGCTGCTTTGCTATTAACCATTGCCTGTTTTAAACTGAATTAGGAGGATGGGGTACAACAGATGGGCAAGGGCCCTGATCTGTTTGGGTAACTGAACAGAACACATAGCCAGGCAATGTGTCTGGAAATATGTGCCATTATGTACGTTTTCACACAAACAAAATGGTTGCTTTTTATAAAGTCTCTTCTGACCTCTCCTTACAGAAGAGCTCCTGTGTTTAGTCATGTGGAAATTAAAAGAGAAGAATTTCTATCATTCTAAAGCTTGCTCCGCTCATGAGGAAAAAGCAATCTGTCTCTTTTTGGTCTGATGCCATAATGCATTAAAAGGTAGCTCTATTGATTCCTGATATGCTGAATCTAGCCATGACACCCATATTTTATGAACTCTGCTGTTTAGTCCATAAAGTAAATTCACACTTCATTTGGCTACATACCACCAGCTAAACTGTCCTTGTATAAGCAGTTAAATACTTAAACCCCAGTGTAGGTATGTGCTGGAAAAAAAATTCAGTTTTATGTAAAGAAGTTTGCAACATACTATACAATGCAGAATTTATACTTGTGCTGTATGCTACTAACGCCATAGCAATTTCTCTTGCATTTGCCCTGCTCTCAGGGAAGCACTTGTATTTTGTGGTTTGCTGCAGAACTGATACATTAGCACGGCTTTTTTCTTTAGGTAAAAATTATTAAAACAAAGCATAATTCAAACCTACCTTTCTGTATATAGCAAACTACCCCAGCTCCAGAAATTGACTTAGAGCAACAAACTGCATTTCTTTGACCTCAGTACTTAGTACCCCCACCACCAAAAAAATCAAACCCAAAAGATCTTTCATGTCTATTAAAGCACGACTGTAGAGGTCTTTATCCAGACTCTCTATAATAGGGCTTGCTTTTTGCATTTCCGAGTTAACGGATTTGTTTTAAACATCACTGGGCTTTCCATTCGCCATGTAACGGTTAAAGCAGGAGTGGGGAATCTCCAGCCCGTGGTCTGTATCCAGCCTGCTGCTTAATTTCATCCAGCCTGCAGCAAGTCTCCGTGCCACAGACCGGAAGCCCCGAGCCTCGGTGCCCCCCCGCGGGGCTGGAGCTGCGCGTGCTGGGTTATCAGAAGTCGGGTCAGCTCCACGCAGCTCCTAGGAGCAGGGGCAATCAGGGAAGCGCCGCACGCTGCCCCCGCTCCCGGCACCGGCTCCACAGCTCCCATTGGCCCAGAACGGCGGCCAATAGGAGCTGCGTGCGCAGGCAGCACGCACCGCGCACAGCCCCTTGGCCTCCCTGCGTAGGGGCTGGACATGGTGGCCACTTCTGGGAGCAGCGCTGAGCCCCAGCAGGCAGGGAGCCTGCCTTAGCCCCACTGCACCCCCAAACGGGAGCCATCTGAGGTAAGTGCCGCCCGGCCGGAGCCCACACCCTGAATCCATGCCCCAGGTCGGAACCCTCTCCTGCACCCTAACTCCCTCCCAGACCCCACACACCAACTCCCTGCCCCAGACCTGAGCCCCCTCCCGCACCCAAACTGTCTCCTGGAACCCATACCCCAAACCTCCTCCTGCACCCGCAACCCTGAGCTTGCTCCCGCACTCCAAACCCCTTAGCCCCAGCCTGGAGCCCTCTCCTGCACCCCAAAACCCTATCCCCAGCCCCACACCAGAGCCCACACCCCCAGCCAGAGCCCTCACCTCCTGCACTCCAAACCTCTGCCCCAGCCTGGAGCCCTTTACTGTACCCTGAACCCCACATTTCTGGCCCCACCTCAGAGCCTAGAGGAAGCCCCGAGTCTCCACTCCGGCTTGCCCCACTGTGGGGGGAAGCTCCGAGCCTCCGCACCCCCCTCTGTGGGGGCTTTATGTGGCCTGCGATTGATTTTTTCTATGGCTCAGTGGCCCCTCATAGAAAAAGGGTTCCCCACCTCTGGTTTAAGGTAAACAAAGGGGCATTTAGAAAAAATTAAGTTTAGATCCTTATTTGGCTTAGCGCCATTGAAAGTCTATCTGTATTGATGTCATATGCAGCCCCGTTGCAGACCTGGACCCCATTGGTACTGTACAGATACAGAATGACAAGACTGCCCCTTGAACAACATTGACTGACAGTTGCTGAGAATTGGGCCATTAGAATTTTACGGTCCCAAAACACTGTTTATACATGCTGTATTAAAATATTTCATTACTTGCTTTACTGTAAGTGTTTGAGAGAATATCTACAGTTGCACAAGAAACTCTGAACCTTGAGTGCTAGTCTGGGTGAGCAGCTTTTCAAGTTCACCTTTAATAGGCATCAAGCTAAGTTTTGCAGTCTACACCTTGCTCTCTTAAAGACTAGTTTTATACACTAAGTAGTTTAACCAGCTACTTTTAACATATAGAGATGTTCTGGAGCAAAAGTACACTTTTTCACTAGATTATTGCATCAATTCATGCCTCTCTTCAGAGGGATGTGTGCATTAAGGCCTACTCAAAACTGTGAGATAATGTTACAATGACAAACCTGAGGAAAAACTGTAATTGGATGTCCATTAATGTAAGTATCAATTCTGGTTTATGGAGGGTCCGGTTCTTTCAGGAGTTGTTGGCTTCACCTCCCAAATTGTGTACTTTACATGACTATGTAATGCAGCCGTCTTGTGTACACTAACTTATGCGAAAATGCTATTTGTTTTCTACTATGGCTGTCTAGATTACCATTTATTTAAATATTTTTGGATGTTTTCTACATTTTCAAATATATTGATTTCAGTTATAACAGAATACAAAGTGTACAGTGCTCACTTTATATTTATTATTGATTACAAATATCTGCACTGTAAAAAAGAAATAATATTTTTCAATTCGCCTAAGTACTGTACTGCCATCTCTTTATCATGAAAGTTGAACTTACAAATGTAGAATTATGTACCAAAAATAACTGCATTAAAAAAAACAATGTAAAACTTTAGAGCCTATGAATCTACTTAGTCCTATTTCTTGTTCAGCCAGTCACTCAGACAAACAAGTTTGTGTACATTTTCAAGAGATAATGCTGCCTGCTTCTTGTTCACAATGTCACCTGAAAGTGAGAACAGGTGTTTTCATGGCACTGTTGCAGCCAGCATCACAATACATTTACATGCCAGATGCGCTAAAGATTCATATGTCCCTTCATGCTTCAACAACCATAACAGAGGACATGCATCCATACTGATGACGAGTTCTGCTCTATAACAATCCAAAGCAGTGCAGATCGACACATGTTCATTTTCCTCATCTGAGTCAGATGCCACTAGCAGAAGGTTGTTTTTCTTTTTTTGGTGGTTTGGATTCTGTAGTTTCTGCATCGGAGTGTTGCTCTTTTAAGATTTTGACAGCATGCTCCACACCTTGTCCCTCTCAGATTTTGGAAGGCACTTCAGATTCTTAAACCTTGGGTCAAGTGCTGTAGCTATCTTTAGAAATCTCACATTGGTACTTTCTTTGCGTTTTGTCAAATCTGCAGTGAAAGTGTTCTTAAAATGAAGATGTACTGACTGAGTCATCATCTGAGACTACTATAACATGAAATATATGGCAGAATGCGGGTAAAATAGAGCCAGAGACATACAATTCTTCCCGAGGAGTTCAGTCTCAAATTTAATTAACATTTTTTGAACGAGCACTATCAGCAGGAAGCATGTTCTCTAGAATGGTGGCCGAAGCTTGAAGGGGCATACAGATGTTTAGTATATCTGGCATGTAAATACCTTGCAAGCCCAGCTACAAAAGTCCCTTGCAAATGCCTGTTCTCACTTTTTAGTGACATTGTAAATAAGTGGTTAGTATTATCTCTTGTAAATGCAAACAAACTTGTTTGTCTTAGCGATTGGTTGAACGAAAAGTAGGACTGAGTGGACTTGTAGGCGCTGAAGTTTTGCGTTGTTTTGTCTTTGAGCGCACTTTTGTAACAAAAAAAATCTAGATTTGTAATTTGCACTTTCACGATACAAGTACTGTAGTGCAATCTCTTTATGAGGTGCATTGAAAAATACTATTTTGTTTATTTTTACAGTGCAAATATTTGTAATCAAAAATATCAAGTGAGCAGTGTATACTTTGTATTCTGTATTGTAATTGAAATCAATATATTTGAAAATATAGAACAAATCCAAAAATATTTAATAAATTTCAATTGGCATTCTATTCTTTAACGATGCAATTAAAACTGCGATTAATCGTGGTTAATTTATTTAATCATGGTTAATTTTTTTGAGTTAATCGCGTGAGTTAACTGCAATTAATCGACAGCCCTATTTTCTACCATTCAGAAAGCAAACACTGTTTTTTAAATGCACAAAGAGGGGCTGCACTTGCTACATGTGGTTGAGAAATATGCCCTGGAGCAGACAGCAAGCTGCCTAACTACTACACAATCTCTTCTAGATGCTGAGCAAGCAAAAATGTTTGCGTGTGGATTTGTAATCTGTGCTCCTTCCCTTGAAGTCACCAAAGTGTAACGCCATGGTCAATTTTTAAAGTTTGCAATGATGTGTTTGACTTGTTCTGCAGCCCCGGTCATGAAAGGCTTTACTCTGTCTGGCTTGTGTTCCTCAAGTCTGGCTTTGATTGCTTTCATGTAGTCCTTGATATACTTCTTGTAGGACTCTTTTGTAAAGCTAGTTTCCTGAAGATGGTGATTCATTACTATATCGACACCAGTGATATCTTTGGGATCTGTTCCTTCTTCAATAGCTTCAGAGGAGGGCCGGCATTGCCACCAATTAAAGCATCAGCGATCTGACCCTCTGTCCTGGTGACCATCTTCCCCTCCACTTCCAAGCAGAGCCTGTCGGCGACCTCCCGGATGCTGTAGATATCGGAGAACATCTCATCCTGGCTGATGCAGTCCCGGTAGATGATCATGGCAGCGGCAGTGGCGGCGCTGCTGGGCGGCAGCGGCGAGCGACCCGAGAGCGAGACAGAAAGGTCAATGTGTGTATATATCACATGCATAATGTCAAGACTCAATAAAGTTATAAGGATATAATGACTCAACTGACACCCACTTGAAATAAATTATTTTTTTTAAAATAGACGGAAGTAGTCTCAGATTTCACAACTCCCCTTGAGACTCCTTTGTAAGTAAGTTTATTTTCCTATTTTAAAAATGTATGTTTTTCTTCCCTATTGGTGTGTGGAAAAACCTCACAAACAAAAATACAGGGGAACCCTGCTATAACGCGCCCCGCGATACCGCGAAATCGGTTATAATGCGGGGCGAGTCTGGCCCCGTCGACTGCAGCGGGCGTGGGGCATTTGGGATCCATGCCCCAGCGGCTGCAGCAGGAGCGACTCTCCCTGCAGCCCCGGCGGGCCCCTGGGGTTCTCACCTCTGTCCCTGGAAGGGCCGGCTCCAGCCCTCCCCGGTGGCTGCGGCGGGCGGTCCGGCCGGGAAAGCGGGGCTGCCGCGGTCCAGCCGGAGGTCCGGGCGGGGCTGCGGGGCTGCTGTGCTCCGGCCAGCATCTGGGCGGGGCTGCTGTGCTCCGGCCAGCATCCGGGCGGGGCTGCGGGGCTGCCGCAGTCTGGCCGGCAGAGCGGAGCTGCTGCGGTCCGGCCGGTGTCGCGGGGCGGGGCGGCCGCAGTCTGGCCGGGAAAGCGGGGCTGCTGTGCTCCGGCTGGCGGTCCGGCCGGCGTCGCGGGGCTGCCGCGGTCTGGCCGGTGCTCTGGCCAGGGGAGCGGGGCCCCCGAAGACGACCGCCGCCGGGGCGAATCGGCCTAAAGCCGGCCCTGCTGGCTGCCCCCCTTCTTTCTCCCCCTGCTCCCTCCCTCCCGCTAGCCAGGGCGCACACTCTGCTGCAAACTGAACACAAGTACAGTGGAACCCCGCTATAACGCGACCCCGCTTTTACCGCGATTGAATTTTTTGGACCCCAATGATCGCGTTATAGCGGGGTTCACTGTAATTGCCTGATATCTCATTGCAAGTTTGTGACAGAGGCTGGAATAGAACCTAGATCCGGACTCTCAGGCTCATAAAAAGATCATGTTTTCTGTGTGCGCATGCCCATAACCAAAGCCTTACTCAATTTATAGCATAAAGACAGACAAGATGGATAGTTTTGCCTAGTGGCCATTTCTTTCACGGCAGAGATGTGTAGATTCAATTGATGCATAGCCAGCAAACAGTAGCCTTTAACCACTAGGGAGGGTGTTTACGGCTGTAGCTTCTTCCCCATCATTGCCTTCAGTATGAGCCCCAACCTTGTATCTTCCCCTGCTACTTGCTCCTTCCCCCTGCAGTCTCAGAGCACAGAGGAGGTGCACACATGGCCTAGTACCATGACATCACCCTCCTATGAGGCAAAGATCCATAGGGAACGGTGGGCTGCTGGAGTTTTCTGTGGACCTACCCTGTTGCCAGCTGTTGGAATTTTGCAGTGTTGCTACTGGAATCCTGCTAACTCACTGTGGCAGCTGCAGCTCATTAACCCAAGCTGGATATAAAGGAGGTGGGGTAATAAGAGGCCCCAGATTCAGCCAGGAAGTGATTAGGAAGGAGAAGGGGGAGGGAATTGTAAAGGAAGCTCCTCAATAGAGAGGAAGACCTGGGAAACAAAGATCATAAGTGGGGGACTATTTTAAGTAGTGTGTGTTTCCATAGGCATCAATGGGAGATGTACTGAGACACTTGTGGGGCCTCAGATTTGATGAGGACCAAGGGGAAGGAAAGAGAGTGAGGTAGTAAAGGAAGGAAGAGGAGAAACAAGGATAGATGAAGGGAGAGTTTGAGGAAGTTTCTCTAAAGGAAAGAAAGCAGCACAAGCAGAGCTGGTGTGTTTTTATTGTTAGGGGCCAGGGCATCATACAGCTCCTCTTGGAGTTTTACTATGGGAAGACATGGTTTGAAAGCTTGACCCCACTGATGTCAGTGGGGCCAGGATTCCCTCCCATGATTCTATGGAATGAGGTTTAGGAGTCTCCGGACTGGCCAATCCAGTTGTAAAGGGGAGCCAATTGTTCCTGTGTACAGGGAAGGAAATATCCTATGGTACAGGTTTTAGGTTAGTCAAAGCTAGAATCACTACGTGCATGGGCTTTCCATGAGCATCAATAGGAGATGCACTCAGGCACTAATGGGGCCTCCCTGGTTAGATGAGTTTGGTGCAGACTTAGGGGCAACTCCTGGCCTTGCCTCATCACCCACAGAAGGTCCCAAGTGGTGAAGCAGCGTGGAGCAGGATTGCAGGGGCAAGGGAGAGCACACAGCAGCCCCCTGAATGACATTTTAACAAACTCCTTCACCATGCTGGCCAGTTACCAGAGTACAGAAGCCCAGGTAAAATGCCAGCGATTTATTTACTTACATCTTCTAAAACGCACGTAACTGCATCTGGTATTTCAAAATTTCCCAGCCCCAGGATGTCTTTTCCCTTTGTCTCCCCCCCCCATTTCTCAGAGCCTCTCCACTTTGGCTGGGCTGGCCCCATGCCTGAGGAATGCAGATGGCAAACAATACCTTCAGCCATGCCAAATGACAGCCCATGTGTTTCTCAGCTGATGGATGAATTGCATAACTCCTGGTTATCTACATGCTGCTTAGTGTGAGCTCTACAGTTAATTATGTAATTTATTGCCTTGTTCATTTGCCACCTAATCAATCATCATCATCAGTCAGCCTTCTATTCCTCCCCTGCTCATCTGGCCATGGTGTTCACCTCAGTAACCCTCTGTATTTCCCTGTCTCCTTACTCCAGTCCAGCTGTTCCTGCCTCCCCACCCTCCTCTCTGGAGTAATTTCCCTTAACACTGTTCCTCTCTGCATTCCCTCCCCAATCACCCCCCCCTCCGTGCCCCCATTTTTAACCATACCTTTCCTCACCAGCCAGCATATCACTTTAGGCCTCCTACTTTCCAACTCGCCTCCCCTTCTGCTGTTCCCTCTGGAATGCCCATTCACGACCATCCAGGATATTGTAATTTTCTGCTCCTTCCAACTGTGGGCCCTCCTGGAAACCAGGATTGCTCTGGACTGATGTCATTTGCCACTGAAATCAAGTGAGGGGTTGTTGCTTACCACCTTGAGGCCCCACTGAAAATACCAGCCGCCTCAATACAGTTTGCACTTGGCTTAGAAGTAAAAGCCCCAAGAGTAGAAAGCCAGTCTGTTATCTTCAGAGGATTGCTTATCCCTATTGGAGGTTGTTCCACACACGGTGCATGGTAGTTTTAACTTTAATACTACACGGTTTACAAATAGTCAAATCAAACATACCTGCTGAGAATTTTTAGAGCGACAAGAACTCATTGTATCAACTGCACAGTACTGACCCCATATCAACACCAGAGGGCGCTTTCTGCTAACGGAGCACAAGAGCCAACTTGTGGGGATTTTGGCATGTTGTAAAAAGTCTATTTTCCAATCTAATTTAATGTTTTGGAGTCTCCAATATATACACAAAAATGAAAAAAGCAGTATAATGCTGTGAAGTGATTGTATCCTTTCTTTCTCTGTTGTTGGAATGTAGCTGTAGAATTACTGTACCTGTTCATATTAAAAAGATGTTGAGTCATGGTTTCTAGCTTTAAAAATGGAATGGGTTTGCTTTATTCTACAGACTGGTTTTATGTTTAGTCCTGTGCCTTCTAAAATCTGCAATATATATCCTGCTCTGGCTGGCGGCTGAGGAGGCTCAGGTGCTGTGGTCTGGCCAGGGTCTACACAGCAGGATGAGGGGTCTGTCCATCTGTCCCAATCCTGATGAAATGGTGACTCACTAGGGGAAATTCTACAGCCTGAGTAATGCAGGAAGTCAGACTAGATGAGTGTCAGGGTCCTATAACTTTGAAATCTGCAGCTTTAAGTGATGTTTGCTTTTGAAACATGCGAGACTGACAGTCCAGCATACTAAAGACCTGTGTTCATCCACAGAACAGATACAACAAGGGCAGCAGCATGGCAAGCTTTCCCACCCACACCTTGCTAACATGCCTCGAACCTGATTGAGACCAGCCTGGTAGTTCAGAGTCTATGGGCTTGTCCACACAGAGACTTAGTGCATGGCAAGCCAGGTCCACATGCTGACTTAGTGCACCATAGCTAGTGCACCATACATGCACACGCTGGCTTGCCATGCATTGCGTCTCTGTGTAGACAAGCCCTATTTCCCTTCAATTCTTGATTTCTGTGATGAATGAGGGTCTCTCCCCCTCAGAGCTGGAATATCACCATTTCACAGATGCCTGGGGTAGTGACTTCCAATCACTGCTTAATTTTAAATAATGCAATCATGTAATCTCAAGAACCATAGCCTCGTGGAAGCTTCGAACAGCAGAACATGCCTAACTTAGGCTGAATAGCACATTGTTCAGGACACGGAGTACAGGAGACTCCTCCACATCTTAGAATGTGTAAAACAAACCTGGGTAATGTTTAGAGTCCTCCAAACTCTCTACTGTCCCACGTAGATTTGTCCATTGCAGCACCTCCACAAGGGATACAGAGTATGCAGCAAGGGAGACCTTGGCAAGCTTTACAGCTAAGCTCCACAAAAGATTCTTTTATCCAGCAAGCACATTTCACCTCTCCAATCCTGTGGGATCCTCTAAACAAATAGCCAAGACAGTAAATTCTTCTCTTTCCAATAGGTGCCTCCTTCCCTTAAAAATCTTCCAATAAGTGGCTCCTTTTTATGTGCTGTAAGAAAGAGGGTGTATAGATGTTTGGTGCCAAATTCCACATTTGTTATAAGCAAGCACAATTCCATTCATGTGAATGGCAGTGCCGTTGTTCACAGAGGGGTCCCTATTTATTACAGCAAAGTATGGATGATGCCTATACATCTTCATTAAGCCCCAGCACAATATAATAATCTTGAGAGCAATGGGTTATAGGATGAGTTGACTATAACATGAAGAAAGCGTATGTGGTTTTGGCATAGAATCTTTCTGGTCTGTAATAAGATTGCTAGACACATGCATTTAACGGAAAGCTCTCATTTACACTAAATATCCCCCGAGAATTAAAAAAAAAAAAACAACCAGCCACGAAGCTGGCCCTAACTTTCCTCTTACAACTCCATCAATACACCTCAGTCCTTACTGGCAACATTAATGCTTTTGCAGTTCTAGCTCTTTCTTCATAAAAAATAGCCAGTTGTGTCAAACTATGTGGAGAATGTATCTACCAGGGAGCAGGATGGCCACTAGCAAGCTTACTTACATCTTGATGAAAGCTGTGCAAAACTTATGATGAAATTCAAATCCAGAGAAAACTGACCTGGTTTCAGATTTTCATAAACCTGGAACCTAGGCCAGGTTTACAGAGGTCCATCAAAAAACACAAACACCTTTTCAGGAAGTTTCATTTGAAAGAACCTAAGCCAAGGTTTAAACAAAGTTGGACCCATTTATGGTTTGGGGTGAAAAATATGCGACCAGTGGTACAAAATAGTGCCAAACTTTTGCTGAGTTTGATTAAACTGCGATCTCAAACTGAGTAATATTCAAAATCAAACCCATACAATGTGAAATGGAAAAAAAAATTATCTAAACTCATGCTATCCAAAACTTACTTTACAGATATTATTCAAGCACACAGGAAGAGAATGAATGAGGATTCTAACGAACAAGTGTCCATTTTAAGACATGACAGCATGTGGGATACAAACTAGTGATCTACAGCATAGGAAAGCTAAGTAGTCCATCTTCCCAAGCTTTTCAGTGGTGTGTAGAAGGGGTTTTGTTTTTTTAAACACTAGTTTCCAGATATTGGAACTATATCATTTCATTCCAAGGTACCATTTTGCCATCTTCCTCTCTTCCCTCCTTTCCCCCACCGCCACAACTTGTGAGGGTAAGTGTGGGGTTCTTCAAATCCCCCGTCCACACATGCAGATCCTCTCTTCTGAGCACACAAATGAGAGAACTCCATGCAAATGTGTTCTATGCATAGGCAGAGTGATTTTTCTTTCTTTCAGAGGCTCTAATTGTCAATCAAAACCAATTTTCACTGAAACACGTAAAATCATTCTCAGTTAGGATTTTTTCCATGCAAAATATCCTGTTTATATTCTTAGCCACTTCAGCACTGAATTTTTAACCCACAAGATTGTTTTTTTTAAAGGGGGAAAGTAATTCCACTCCTCCCCACCTCCTTCATGTTCTCAAAAGGAGCCAAACTGTATTTGCTTGGATTTTCCAGAAAAATTCACCCTCAATGCCAAGTTTGACGTCATCTTTTGGGCTGAAATTTTACAATTGCTTCCACTCCCACTGTTAAGATCCTTGTAATGAGAGGAGATGGAAGAGGCATAAACTCCTCCAAAGGGGCATCCGCCAGCAACTAAGTCACTTGACAGACAGAACATTTTCCCATAGCATTTACTAAACAGGCAGTCAAAGCCATCCCTCTCTGAACTCCATGAAGGAAATCAAGATGCAAAGTTGTCCTACATCCTGGATTTACAAGAAGAGCCTAAAATAGCAACATAACAGTGATTGGCTATTCAGCCAACTTTTAACTCTGAGTTCTGCAGAGGGACCTCTAAGACTGGGGTAGGGGTAATGTGGTACACTCACTCTCTCTTTCATGCACACTCTCATGCCTCTTTTTTGGTGGCAAGGATGAAGGAATCAAGTTCCCACTTATAGGCAGGTATGTTGGTATTATGGGGTTGTTTTTGCGGGGAGATGAATTGCTGAAGTATGTGAATAATCAGGCAGGCGTTTTATGCTATTGACTTGTGCCTGTCATTCATGTAGAATTCCAAATGACAAGTGGGAGTGTTGTGGATGAGCTAAAACTGAAGGCCCAGCTGCGAACCTTCAAGTCATGAAATTTTACATTTCTGGGTAGCTTGCTTTAAAATATCACCATTGGTATTGTACCAATAGGACAGGAAATTATGGATTAAAAAAATGGAGCTGGCTAGGATATACATGAAGGAAAGTCTTGAATAACTAGGTGCCCTACCAAATTCATGCTCCATTTTGGTTAATTTCACGGTCATAGGATTTTTAAAATAGTAGATTTCATGATTTCAGCTATTTAAATCTGAAATTTCATGGTGCTGTAATTGTAAGGGTCCTGATCCAAAAAGAAGTTGCGGGGGTTGTGGGGAGAGTCTGAAGGTTATTGTAGGGATGGTTGTGGTTCTGCTACCCTTACTTCTGCGCTGCTGGTGGCAGTGCTGCCTTCAGAGCTGGGCAGCTGGAG
The DNA here is from genome assembly GCF_002925995.2 of Terrapene triunguis. Lineage (NCBI taxonomy): Eukaryota > Metazoa > Chordata > Testudines > Emydidae > Terrapene > Terrapene triunguis. The sequence continues at coordinate 2,437,433 of NW_020664562.1, forward strand.
AGCAGCAGCTGCTGGCTGGGATCCCAGCTCTGAAGGCAGAGACACAGCCAAGAGTGGCATGGTATGCTATTGCCACCCTTACTTCGGCACTGCTGCTGATGGGGCACTGCCTTCAGAGCTGGGCACCCATCCAATGGCCGCTGTTCTCTGGCCACCCAGCTCTGAAGGCAGCCCAGAAGTAGGGTGGCAATACCGCAATCCCCCTAAAATAACCTTGCAACTCTTTTGGGTCAGGACCCCCAATTTGAGAAATGCTGGTCTTCACTGTGAAATCTGTATAGTATAGGGTAAAAGCACACAAAAGACCAGATTTCACAGTCCGTGACATGTTTTTCATGGCCGTGAATTTGGTAGGGCCTTATGAATAACATAAGACAAGAGTTAGACTGGAACACCCACAGCAAGAGGTAACGAGGTAGGCCAAGGATAACGTGGAAACACACAATAGAAACAGATTCGAAAGTGATTGATTGATTCGTCCCAGAAAATTACATGGGACGAATCAAAGCAGGAGACTGGTAAAGATGGAAGGAAAAGTCCTATGTTCCACATGGAAAATAGAAAGACGGACTGGTATTGTCCATCCCAAATACAGTTGCAAAAATGTTTTTTTTTTTGCAAAAACAATTTGATTTCAATGACATTTTTTGATTTGACAAAAAGATTAAAAACAAACCAAAACTATTTAACAAGCTATTCCAAGTGATGCTTGGCAGATGCACTCCCACTTCAGCAAGACTCCCAGTGCTCAACAGTGATCAGGCCCACAGTCTTTCTGAAATGCCTTGGGATGAAAAAAGTCTACATACATGTATTTCCTCCCTCAATAAAATAGTTCTAAATACTCCTGTCACTTGACTGCATATTTTGCAGATACAATATGGAAGGCTTGTCCTTTGATTCTGCATTTATTACATGTAAATAGGAGGAGTCTGGTTATAAAGAGTAACATTTTTCCTTTTCCCTTTCAAATAGGAATTTTTAAAGACATTTTCCATAGTTGTGGAATATTATTATAAAACAATAGCACAGAAAAGGATGAGATTTATTTAAAGGTCTAGAAAAAATGACCTATGAGAGAAGATTGAAAAAAATTGGGTTTGTTTAGTCTGGAAAAAGAGAAGACTGAGAGGGGACATGATAACAGTATTCAAGTACATCAAAGGTTGTTACAAGGAGGAGGGAGAAAAATTCTTGTTCTTAACCTTTGAGAGTAGGATAAGAAGCAATGGGCTTAAAATGCAGCAAGGACGGTTTAGGTTGGACATTAGGGAAAAACCACCCTGACAGGAAGTTAAGTACTGGAATAAATTGCCTAGGGAGGTTGTGGAAGCTTGGAACATCATTGGAAGTTAAGAGCAAGTTAGACAAACACCTTTCGGGGTGGTCTATATAATACTTAGTTCTGCCATAAGTGCAGGGGACTGGACTAGATGACCTCTCGAGGTCCCTTGCAGTCCTATGATTCTATAAACATTCTATTGTTATGCTAAAGTGTCTGGAGTTATTTCAGCACTAGCACAGATGATACTGGAATGTAGCAGTTCATATATTACCAAAACAGTTCAGTGATTAATATTCTGGAATGCCAAGAGAAGGGTTTTCCTATTCCCATTAGCACATGTGATGCTTAAGAGTATTAACCTTTGGCACTGCCAATGCTACACAGTTCAATGACCACAGGTGGACAGTTTCCCTCAAATTAGCAGTATCTGTATGCAAGAATAAAACAATAATGGGACTAATTTAAATTGAGAGTTAGTTTGCTGGCAGAAAATTAAGCAAGAGAAAGGTAGTCTGGTGCTTATCAGGCTGCCTGGATTGCCACACATCTTTGAAAGAGCACAGCCACCCAAATCTGCAGCAGTTCCTTCTAATCTATGCCTATGTGCCCACACAATTCTGTCAACCAGAGACTTTACATACAGCATCCCTTGCTATTCCAGGGCTGAGCTCCCATGCCTCCAGTTATACCCATCCTGGACATCCCTTGTGCATCTACTAGCCACTTTGAGAAGTCTTGTGGTAGATATGTGAGACAGATCAACTGGGGAAAAGAGGGTTAGGATGGAACCCAGCTCATTTCCTTTAAGGCAGGATTTGAAATGATTATTCAAGAGGTACTTGCACCACTTGGTGGCAGTGATACTAGCTCTTTGCATAATCCCTTTAGACTGGTGGAGATGCCAAGTCTTCTCTCTCTCTTTTTTTAAGCACCATGTTATTCATCATATAGCTAACCTGAAATCCACCTTGTCTTAGTAAAAGTCTGCATGGAATTATGTAATGAATAGACAGACTATCCTGAGGAGACTCCAGGCTGCAAAGGATGCCATGAATTTTCCCTGCTAGTGCATCATTCCAGACTTCTGATTGGTGGAGGCATCCAGGAGTGACAGCCAGGCACAGCCCAAGTACATATGTTTTGTGCTATTGACCTGAGGGATGCGGGTGGGTGGGGAGGACAGAATCCTGTTCCCAACTTACAGAGCACCTATAAAGCAACTACTTGGTCATACTGTAGCCTCAGACTCCTCCTATTGTGCTCACCATGGATTCACTAGCCATGCCCACTCACAGCCATACCCAACCCATGCTGAGGCACAGTACACAGAGGAGGTCCTCACCCCTGCCTGACTGCTCAGTGGTCGCCCCCACTTTCCCATTCAGTGGAACTGCATTACTTCTGCAGAATTTAAGGGCTTGTGCTCCATATAAGAAGGGAAAGATTTCCTCTGAATGCATAGGCATTCATTTCTCTCTATCTTAGGGCCTTGTACTGCTGCTCATCCAAGCCATCTTCTCTGAGATGCTTCCTGTTCCACAAGCAAAGGAAGACAGAAGGCAGAAGATTCTGGAAATGAACCACTGGCTAGGTGAGTGGTGTAGAGCTTTGGTTTTGTACCATCACCTTTGGTTTTGGTCCATCTTCTCTGAGGAGAGGGAGAAGTATGCTTTGGCTGGCCTCCTCCTTAGTAGGAGGGGAACCGATCTCCATGGGATAGTCTGGCTAGAGTAGTCAGCAGGGGGTTAAACTAATAGCAGAAGAGGAGGGTAAAATGAAGGAAGATATTAGCACTCAGTTAGCACAAAATTGAGGATTCGAAAACAAAATAAATCAAGGAACCAAAGGACATGAAGAAATTCTTGAATTGCCTATACCCAGGTTCCTAACATTGGGGTAACAAATGAGAGGAACTGGCATTGCTCATTTATGAGCATAAATTCAATCTAGTTGGTACTCCTGAAACCTGGTGGGATGTTTCACACAACTGGAATGTTAAAATCAATGGTTAACACTTATTTAGGAAGGATCAGTGAGCAAAAGGGAAGAGCCAGTGGCTCTTCATGTCCAAAATGGCATTACCAGTTTCCGAGTCACTGATAACTTGGAAGACAGTGATCCTGAATGCTTATGGATCAGTGTTCTAACAGATAGAGTACAAGATGGGGCACTGGCTAGCGTCTGCTACAGAGCACCAAATCTCACTAGGGAACAAAATGACCGCTTCCTTACATGCCTATCTACAATATGGGGGTGGGGGGAACCAAAACAACAAAACCCTCTGATCATGGGGGACTTCAATTTGAGTGATGTATTCTGGAGGTCTCATGCTGCCAGTACTAAAGCATCGTTGGAATTTCTAAACAATATAGATGACAATTTCTTAACTCAAAGTGCTGCAGCCAACCCAGGGGAATTCTATATTAGACTTTCTCCTAACAGATGAAGAGGAACTGATCACAGAACTAAAAAGTTAATGGTAGCTTAGGTACAAGTGATCAAGACTTCATCACATTTATAGCATGCAAGCAGAATAAAGTCCAGACCAGTAAAATATATATATTTTATAGTGGCAGAGCTCCGCCCTTGTCCCTGTGGGTCCCATGCTTCCAGGTGGTTTATGCTAGCCTCAGAGGCTCACTGCAACCCTGCACATAGCCCTTCTCTCTCTAGGGCCGGGGTTACAGTCTACTGAGCCCTTTTCATCATAAGCCAGCAAGGAGGTTGGTGAGAGAACTCCCACAGTCTCTGTTGTCCCAACAGGTTTGTTCAGAACAGTTTAGCCTCCTGTCCTGACAGGTACCTGTCTTCCCCTCCCAGGAGGTGTTTCTGTAGTGGTGGGTTGGGGGGAACCCAGGCTCACCCTCTACTCGGAGTTCCAGCCTAGGGACCCTAATGGCAGCAGCTGTTGGCAGCCAACCTTTCACTGCCAGAGCTGCTACACTTCCCTGGGCCACTTCCCTACAGTTCTCCCGCTTCTCTCTCTTAACGCCTTCTTCACCCTTAGCTTAGGGCTCCCTTTCCAGTGGCTTGATGGTGTCTTCACTACCCAGCCCTTCAGCCGCACTTCCTCTCCTCTGGCTTCATTTGGCCTGACTGGAGTAAGCCTTTTTATACTATCAGAGGGGCCTTAGAGTCAGGTGTTCACATTAGCTTAACAGCCTCACCTGACTCTTTGCAGGTTAACTGGAGTCATGTGTCCACCCTATCCTGGAGAAGCCCCTGGTCTGGTCAGTCAGGGAACAGAAAACTGCTTATCCAGTGGCCAGTATATCTGCCTTCTACTACTCTGCTGTACCCAACTGGTCTGGGTCTATCACAATACACACACACACACACAGTGCTTTAAAAGGGCCAGTTTCACAAACCTGAAAACAATTATGAGCCAAATCAGGTGGGAGGAAGAATATAATCAGAAAAATGTGGATAATAATTGGGAATCATTTAAGAATACCTTATTAGATGCCCCAAAAGCCACAATTGAGGAAGAAGGCTGCATTAGTTAAAACAACAACATGGTTTAGAGGGGAATCGAAAGCAGCTGTAAAACAATAAAAAAAGTTTTTTAACAAAGGGGAAGTTGATAGTAATGAATATAAATCAAATGTGGAATTGTAAGAAATTGATAAGGGAAGCCAAGGGACACAAGGAGATGTCTATGGCCAGCAGAGTTAAGGACAATAAGGAGTTTTTTAAAGATATAACTTAGAGAATTTTTTCACTTCAAGGTCCCAGAAACAAAGACAAGGTTTTCATCTTGAGGCCAAAAGACCAAAAACATCAAGACACTTGATCACGGCCTTGGATAGACCAAGAGACTACCTACACTTGACCAGAGCTCAGAGAGCCGAGAAGGAATAAAAAGAATCCTAATGATGGCATTGGTCCATTACTACATGGAAATGGTAGAATTATCAATAATGATGCAGAAAAGACAGGTGTTTGATAAATATTTCAGTTCTGGATTTGGAAAAAAACAGATGATGCAGTCTCATCATATGGTGATAACACCCTTTCCATTCCACTATCATCTCTGGAGGATGTTCAACAGAAGCTACTAAAGTTAGACACTTTAAAATCAGCAGGTCCAGATAACTTGCATGCAAAAGTTTTAAAAGAGCTGGGTGAGGAGCTTTATGGACCATTCATGTTGATCTTCAATAAGTCTTGGAGCACGAGGGAAGTTCCAGAAGCCTGAAAAAAAGCTAATGTACTAATTATTAAAACAGGGTAAATAGGATGACCCGGGTACTTATAAGACTGTCAGCCTGACATTGATCCTGGGCAAGATAATGGAGCAGCTGATACAGGACTCAATTAATAAAGAATTAAAGGAGGGTAATGTCGTTAATGCAAATCAACATGGGTTTATGGAAAATAGATCTGTCAGACTAACTTGAATGTTTTTTATTGACGAGATTACAAGTTTGGTTGATAAAGGTAACTGTTGGAGTAATATATTTAGAGTTCTGTAAGGCATTTGACTTGGTGCCGCATGACATTTTGATTAAAAAACTAGCATATAAAATTAACATGGCACAGACTAAATGGATTAAAAAGTGGCTAACCGTAAACAGGGAATAGTCATTGAGTGGATGTGTTTCCAGTAGGATCATGCAGGGATTGATTCTTGGCCCTATGCTATTTAACCTGAAAGAAAAAAAATCACTGATAAAGTTTGCAGATGACACAAAAATTGGATGAGTGGTAAATAATGAAGAGGACAGGTCACTGATTCAGAACGATCTAGACTGCCTGGTAAACCTGATACAAGCAAATAATATGCATTTTGTTACGGCTGAATGTAAATGTATACATCTGGGAACAAAGAACATAGGCAATACTTATAGGATGGGGAACTTTATCCTGGGAAGCAGTGTCTCTGAAAAAGATGTGGGGACTGCGGTGGATAATCAGTTGAACATGAGCTTCCAGTGTGATGCTGTGGCCAAAAGAACTATTGCAATCCTGTGATTCATAAACTGGGGAATATCAAGTAGAGAGAGGTTATTTTACTTCAATGATTGGCACTGGTATGACTGCTGCTGGAATACTGTGTCCAGTTCTGCTGCCCACAATTCAAGAAGCATGTTGTTGATAAACCGGAGAGGGTTCAGAGAAGAGCCGCAAGAATGATTAAAGGGTTAGAAAACATGTCTTATAGTGATAGACTCAAGAAGCTCAATCTAAGAAGGTGAAGGGGTCACTTTATTACTGTCTCTAAGTACCTACGTGGGGAACAAACGTTTAATAATAGGCTCTTAAACCTAGCAGAGAAAGGTATAACATGATCCAATGGCTGGAAGTTAGACAAATTCAGAATAGAAATAAGGTGTACATTTTTAATGGTGAGTAACTAACCATTGGACTAATTTACCAAGAATTGTGGTGGATTCTCCATCACTGAATTTTTAAAATCAAGATTGGATGCTTTTCTAAAAGATGTGCTCTCAGAATTATTTTAGGAAAGTTCTATGGCTTGTGTTATACAGGAGGTCAGACTAGATGATCACAATGGTCCCTTCTGAGTTTATAATCTATGAATAAATCACAAAATCTGAGGCTTCCCATGTACAACAAATTGGCAATAGTGAGGTCCCTCATGAACTTGAGTCTCTGGCTCTTCTCACCTTTCAGAATATAGAAATTCTGTTTGGGATAGTGATATTTGTGTGTGTTCCTTTATTCCCACAGAGTTAAATCCTGCATTCCTCTCAGGCAAAACTTCTGTTGATTCCTATAACTGCTGGAATATTTGAATAATTAATCATTCTTTTCTCCTACACAGAGACATTGCACAGAATCCCTTGGAGTCACATTATTTGATCACTCTGAGTTTTCTACCCTGCTTCCTCGATTAGTTTGCTTAGTTTTAATCCTCTTGCTGGGAGCTCCCCACTCCCACAGTAACTCTTATATTTTACTTGCCTCTTTACAGCTGCTTCTTTATAGTTTTCCTTACTCACGCTTATTCCTATCTCCATCCACTTGATCTCCTTTCATTTGGGCATGCTTAATATGTGGCACCTGCTAGACCACATCTATTAAATAATAGCCAAAAAATAGCCACTAATTTTTTTTAAATCTTAAGCCACACATTCAGGTTACCAACCCACCTCTCCTTGGTCCCCAGCACAGTGCTGCAAACAGCTCTGAGAATGCCACCTCTGCACTGCAGCATGAAAAAGCATTTGAGTTTTAATATACATTAAGTATAAGCTCCTTAAACACACACTTCCCATGGTGGCTAGATTGCTTAGGACTGCTTGGTCAGAGGGTCTCACTCCTGGGGAGGTACTCATGAGAAAAGTACAAATACTATAAAGGCAACCTTGTACACTCTACCCCCAGATTGAAAAGGGTGAGGGAGCCCAGAGGAGAGCCATCCCCGGTAGATTCCTGGGATCTGCAGAAGAGGGAACACAAAGGAGCTGTCCCTCTGTACTTCTCCATAGAAACATGACGCTGCACAGTGGCTTGCAAGCTGCTGATTGTATTTAAAACTAAGAAACAAACATTATGGCTTTGAGAGATTTGGCTCTGCCTTCATTCCCAATGGTATATATATGAATTATGCATTAAGCTTCCTTACTGTCATCTGACATTCACCTCCCCAAGCCCTACAGCTATGCTAGGAGAGATGCAGATGGGATTCAGCAGCAGTTAATGCATCAGACGCAATGATGCAGTTAACAGCTTTTCTTGGCTCCAACCCCAAAGGTCATGGAACCCCAGCCGTAGAGAATTCTGGCAGAGCTGCTCTGGGAGGTTCCCAAGCAATGAGGGAGCAAACAGAGGGTTGGTGCAGAAAGGCAGGGAGAAGGAGGAATGCCTTCATAGAGAGGCAGTGGGTGATTTGACCCTATGAAAAGTTTAATCTCTTACTTTAAACAGTATTACTTACTTTAAACAGTTCATGTTAGCAAATGTATAAGGAATGGCAAAAGGAGAGAGAAATACATTGATGAGTTAAAGATCTGCATATGGAGGAATTAGATGCATGCAGCTCCAAAGCCCTAAATCAAGCATAAAATAGAAATGTAGGGCTAGAAGGGACCTCACAAAGTCATCAAGTCCAGTCCCCTGCACTAAGGTAGAACCAAGTAAACTTAGACTAACCCTGACAGGTGTTTGTCCAAACTGTTCTTAAACGTCCAATGATAGGGAGTCTGCAGCCTCCCTTGGAAGCCTATTCCAGAGCTTAACGACCCTTCTAGTTAGAAAGTTTTTCCTAATATTTAACCTAACTCTCCCTTGCTGCAGACTAAGCCCATTACTTCTTGTCCTACCTTCAGTGGACACGGAGAACAATTGATGATCCTCCTTCTAACAGCCCTTAACAGATCTGTAGACGTATCAGGTTCCCCACTCAGTCTTCTTAAGACTAAACATGCCCAGTTTTAAAACAAAAAAAAAACCTTTCCTCATAGGTCAGACTTTCTAAACCTTTATTATTTTTGTTGCTCTTCTCTGAGCTCTCTCCATTGCCCACATCTTTCCTAAAGTGTGGCACTTAGAATTGGATACAGTACTCCAGCTGAGGCCTGACTAGTGCCAAGTAGAACATGACAATTGCTTCCCAGGTCTTACATAAAATGCTCCTGTTAATAACCCCAGAATATTAGCCTTTTTTGCAACTGCATCAAATTGTTGACTCATTCAATTTGTGATCCACTAAAACCCCCATATCCTATTCAGCAATACAGCCCCCTAGCCAGTTATTCTACATTTTGTAGTTGTGCATTTGATTTTGCATTCTAAGTGAAGTACTTTGCCTTTGTTTTGGTTGAATTTCATTTTGTTGATTTGGTCTGAAATTAACATAATGAAATTCAATAAATTCTCTAGTTTGTAAAGGTCAATTTGAATTCTAATTCTGTCCTCCAAAGTGCTAGCAACCCCTCTTAGCTTAGTGTCTTCTGCAAATTTTATAAGCAGACTCTCTACTCCATTATCCAAGTAATTAAATATTGACTAGTAATGGACCCAGGACTGACTCCTAAAGGACTTCACTATATATGCCCTCCCAGTTAAACTCCATTGTTCAGACTCTGTCTCTCTCTGACCGACCTCCTTGGCCAGATTCCAGGTGAGAGCCCTGACTCCTTCCAGCAACCAATTCTTATTCCCCACCTCCCAGTCCTTTGTTCTCAAGCTAGGAGATGTTGCTCAGCTTCCCTGCTGAGAGATGACCCTCTGGGTCATTGGTTGCTAGATGCCAATGTCGTCTCAGATGCTTCACTGATATGGGATTCTGAGGCCCAGACACAGCTAGGTGATGTCCACTCCTAAGTCTCCCAGCCTGCCCTGAGAGCAAACATTCCCCTTTCCCCCACTGGGCATCAATATAGCACACAGAGCAAACAGGCGCACACAAGAACAATAACAATAATTTCATCTTGACCACATTACTCTAGTTTCCTTACAAGAGTATCATGTTGAACTGTGCCAAAAGCCGTACTAAAATCAAGATATACACACACAAAAATCAGAGCCAAATCAGTGCTTAAAAAAATATTAGTGGACTATTCCAGGAAAGGATTATCCCTCCTAAGATAGATAACATGCCACAAAACGGCAGAAGGTGGAGTATGCAGGGAAGGAGGATATTTATGAGCAACTCTTTTATACTTGCTTTTACAAGTGAAGGGGGGATTGTGTTCTACATAAAAACCAAGGGGGAAATCCTGGCCCCATTAAAGTCAGTCGGAGTTTTGCCAGTAACTTCAATAGGGCCAGGATTTCACCCCAATTTCTTAGGAAGTTATACTTGATACTGCTAAGGTATCATCCACCCAAGGACCCCAAAGTGCTCCTCAGAAGAGCAAGCACTTTGTCCTGTTACATCTCTACAAATGGGTAGCCGAGACACAGAGAAATGATGACTTGCTCAAGGATATGCAGTGCATCAGTGACAGATGATATTAGAATCCAGAATAACGTATTTTCAGTCCTGTGGTTTAACTGCTAGAAGGCACGTCTTGCCCCCGAAATGAATAAGGAACAGGGAGAAGCAAAGTGGTTCAGATCAAATGAGACTCAGTTCCTGAACCTTAACCAAACTCTCTAACAATCACATTTTGGAGGTTCAAGCACCTGTGAGAAACGTTACCTTTTCTTGCGGGCTTTACACTGTCTGGGACAGACCCTAAGCACTGACATACCACGAGGAAGGTTGTTCTTGCACTATTTTCAGTCAGCCTAGAAGCAGGAATTACCTGAAATATTGCAATGAAGTTCATTCTTACAAGTTGTCCAGCCCTGTTGTTGTTTTTTTCCAGAGCCAAGAGATTTGGATTCTCCAAATAATCTTTGTAATTTTTCCATTAACACCCTAAAATTACTGACAAGCACTTCTCAACAAGGCCAAAAAACAACAAGTTGAGAGTTTCTAGGCCAAGCCATTTAGGAGATAAACCAGAAAAGAGACGTTTTAAAATGATGGTGGTTTGAAAAAAAGGCTTTTCTCTTTTTTTTTTTTTTTTTTTTTTTTTAAACCAAACTTCTGAAAACATTTCCAGCCTGAATGAAATGTAGCTTGAGAGATTTCAGGAACATGTCTGTTTGGAAGAGGGTTAAAAATGGATTTTTAAATGGGAAGGTAGCTTCAACCTTAACTATGGAATGGCTACCACTGCTCCACAATGAATAAGGCATCTGGACCACATGCAGAGATCAGAGACTGCCCTAACTCCCAGAGTTCAGCTCTGACTCCTATTTTTCCTAAATTTCAAGAATCCTAGAATCTGGGTTTTCATTCAAGCTCATATCTAGTTGAGACAAACCCTATTGGACCCGTCTGTCAAAGATATGGGATTATATATTTTAAGAATAAGGAGCCTCAAATGAATTTAAAAATCCTAAAAATACAGACATAAAATGCATTCGATTGATAATTAAATCAATGAAATATTTTCCAACGGGAAAGAGGATAGCACTAAAATAAGCCATTCTTGGGGTTGGTTCTACATGCATGCAACTGAGATCATGATACTGACTCAGAGACTTTGCATATTTGAAAATTATACTGGGAATAGGAGGAATGACAACAGACCAAGAAAACCTCAGATAACTTCAGCAATGACATTAATAATAAGTGACACACATAATGCAGGACAGGCACATTCAGAACCTAGGCCTAAAAATGAGAACTAGAGAGAATATATTTTTAAGTGGAAAGACACAGAAACAGACTGATTAGGGAAGAAGTATGGGAAATCTTTCAAAAATAAACAAACAAATAAAAAACAATCCCTAAAAGTTTCAATGCCATCTGGAGACACTGGAAAAAGAGAAACAGCTTGCTACTGTAGGAGGTATTAAAGCAACTTGCATTGTTTTTTAGAGATGAGTCCAAGTCTCAAAAAATCAGATCAGATTAAGCTCTCCATGGTTCAGGGGGGTTTGGATTCAGATTTTTGGTCAGTTTATTTTAGAATATATACAAAAAAATAACACACGTATCCTTTGCAAAATTCAGATTTGGTTCCATAAATCCTAGATTTGGGAGTGTTCACTGTTCAGATATGGGTTTTGGTTTGGGCCCATCTCAAAATAGATGGTGCTTTCCCCTCCCTTTAGAGCATCTTACATACCTTGGAGGAGCACAGGGCAGGGAAACAGAATATTACACTGGACAGTTTTGACAGAAAGAAAGATGAAAAGAACTAGGGCTTGCCTCAGTGGGGACATAAAAGGCTTTAGTGATGTAACCTTGCTGAAGATTTCTTACAGTGGGAGGGATAACAGATCCTAGCGAAATCTTTATGTCTGCACAGAAAAACAGGCATGATGTTAACTCTCTCAGAGTCAGACTGAAAATAATGTAACTAGAAAGGTCTTTAAAATGGCATCCAGCAATACACAGAGAACAAGGTGCAAGTTAGAATAGCTTTTAGAATATAAAACTGTTACCACCAAGGAAAGAAGCAGCCAAAACACTCTCCCCTTCCCTCACTTTTCAGAGAATTAAAAAACAAAATGGAGATAGTATATATATTTATAAAGACACTGATGGGAGTTGTGATTTATAGTAGAAATTTAACACCCCAGCTAAGTGAGTTGGGGTACAGAGATTTCTGTTCAAATAAAAACAGGGAGGGATTTTGAGTCCACACAGGATAAGAATCTACTGGCATTACTTCTTTAGTTCAAGTGGGAGAGACAGGTGCCTTGAAGCTGCAGATCGGGGGTTCCATCCCTGCTGACGATCCACGGACAAGGTGCTGTATGATAGAATAGTATTCCAAAAGCTGCTATTTCTCCATGCCAGTTGTGATACAACAGTCTCCCCTCTGTAAAATTGCCAGTCTATTCATGTTTTTGAAATGGACGCCAATGTGGATTGCCACGGGCACGCAGGGGCGAAAGAAAATGCAGGCCTGTTATTTACCAGGCTGCACGTGGCAATAGACTATATTGGTAAGG